>NW_027467715.1:1238870-1241370 GCF_046742065.1 Oratosquilla oratoria
AAGTGAGCATTAAGGGTGAGAAACTGGAGGAAGTGGATAGTTTCAGATACTTGGGTGCGAATGTGACAGGAAAGGGAGGAGTGGGGGTGGAGGTAGAATGTAGATTGAGAGAAGCGAGTAAATGCCTTGGTGGATTAAAAAGTGTAATGAGAAATAGACATCTGGGAATGGATGCTAAGAGGAGGTTATATGAAGGAGTAATTGTGCCAACAGCAATGTACGGGGCAGAAACATGGAACATAAGAGAGGAAGAGAGAAGGAGTTTGAATGTGTTTGAGATGAAATGTCTGAGAAGTATGATAGGGGTTACTAGGCTAGATAGAGTGAGAAATGAGGGGGTGAGGAGGAGAACAGGGGTGGAAAAGGAGCTGGGAGATAGGGTTGATGAAAGAGTATTAGGATGGTTTGGACACATGGAAAAAATGAATGAAGAAAGATTAGTAAAAGAAGTGTGGAAGGCAGAGGTGGAAGGAGTGAATATGAGGGGGCGTCCTAGGATAAAATGGATGGATGGGGTGAAAGGGGCATTACAAAAGAGAAGAATGTCTGTAGAGGAAGGACGGAGAGGACAGAAGATAGGGGTGAATGGAGAAGGGTTGTGTATAGATGATGCTGTGATGCATGGGGGGGAGTGGGTGGGGTGTGGGGTGTGAGGAAGTATGTATGAGAAAAAATTTGACGCAGCCCGAAGGGATTTCTCCTCGTCTTCTCCTTTCCTGCATGAGGGGAAGGAGAGGGGGGGGGTCGCCGAATTTATGAAGCGGCCTTGCTATGGATGTGCTGTGTCTTGCGACACTGCTTCTGACCCAGGGCAGTGGACAAGGTGCAGGGATGACCCGTCATCCAGGAGGTGCCAAGATAGGAGGGAGGGAGGAGGGTGGAGGGGAGTGGAATATATGGGAAATGAAATGGGTGGGAGTGATTTCTATGCCTTTTTCTTTTTGGCTACCCCCCATGTAAGGGGGAAAAAGCCTTTGGTATATATATGTATGTACTACTACTACTACTACTACTACTTCTTCTACTACTACTACTACTACTACTACTACTACTACTACTACTACTACTACTACTACTACTTCTTCTTCTTCTTCTTTTCTTCTACTACTACTACTACTACTACTACTACTACTACTACTACTACTACTACTACTACCGTAGATCACGCGGTAGAGGAGCCTAAAAAGTCAAATCGTCAACTCTTGAACCCACTGTGAAGATAGAGGAGAGGGGGAAAAGATTGCCCTCAGTTGAAAGAATGGCCTGGCGACGAGCACAATAATCACAGTCCCTCCCAGGCCGACACCCGATCCATCCCAGCCTTGTCGAGGCGAAATGGATTTATGTGACAGTAGGAACCATAAACGTGCCACTGCAAGGAGTGACGCGCGCGGAATGGAATGATTGGCGAATGCGCACACGCTCATACATTGTCCACGTTAAAGGGTAACCACCATGCCCAGGAACAGCATCACGTTTTTCTTCTTTCGCAACGTTATTCATTTTCACGAGAACTATGATTGAAACAAATACCTTATATCAAAAGTAGTTTGTGAGGGACTTTTGATCAAAGTATTTGTCGTCTGCTAATTTGCATTCTAAAACACAACATACACCGACATCTCTTGGTATTAGTTCTGATGACATAAAGGTTTGGGTATCAATCCAAGCCTTCTCAATTAACAATGTCGTTCTGTATCGAAACAGACGATTCCTTCACCGATATTGAGACATTTTCATCATTCTTTTGAGAGTAGTCTCGACTTTCTATATGTCTGTGACAGCAGGCAAGATGTGTGGATAGACGGTATAGTTATGAGCTATCATTTTGAACCGGAATCTATCTCTGAAGAAGTTTTCATGTTAATACATCATTGGTGCTTAACTGTGTGCAGGTTAGTTCTGCAATGCTCTCTTTGGCCACTCAAAAAAGTAAGGACAGTATACCCAACGTATTAAATATTTTTTACACTGTGCTCCTAGACAATCCTGCATCATGTTCACAATCTTTCTAAACAATGATGTCTCGACGTAATACAGCCTTTTTTTCATTTCGGCTCTAGTATGCCAGTAAAGATACTAATTATGGTGATTGGTTACTACTAGATAAAACTAATCATTCCCTACACGACTAGTTAGATACATTACTTTAGATTGTTTACACATTATATAAAACGGAAGCTTCACTACAAGTATCCCTAAGAACATACCAATACGTTCCAGCAAAGTTTTTTTTATTCATTCCTATACTGTACACCCTACCTTCTGCCTTGTTTTGCTTTAGTTTGACTTTTATCATATCTATTCTACGCACTTTCTTTGTTATTCACTGATTATTTCTCCTGTTTTTACTTTTCTAAGCTTATTTATCAAACACAATGACGTTCCATTATGAAGGAACATTGCTATGACATCACTGCGAAGCAGGTGGTTTTGCGAGAACGGCTGAAGCAGTCGACGCCTTTCAAGCAAACGACGTAATTCCAAATTGCAACAATGA
>NW_027467715.1:1293870-1326370 GCF_046742065.1 Oratosquilla oratoria
TTATTATTATTATTATTATTATTGTTATTATCATCATTATTATTATCATTATTATTATTATTATTATTATTATTATTATAATTATTATTATTATTATTACCATTATTACCATTATTATTATTATTATTATTATTATTATTATTATTATTATTATTATTATTATTTATATTATTATTATTATTATTATTATTATTATTATTATTATTATTATCATTATCATTATCATTATTATTATTATCATTATTATTGTTATTATTGTTATTATTGTTGTTATTGTTATTATTGCTATTATTACTATTATTATTATTATTATTATTATTGTTATTGTTATTGTTATTATTACTATTATTGTTATTATTATTATTTTACTTATTATTATTATTATTATTATTATTATTATTATTATTTATTCATTTATATTTATTATTCATTATTTATTATTTATTACTTATTATCTATCATTTACTATTTGTTAATTATTATTTATTTATTATTTATTATCTATTATTCATTAATTATTATTTATTATTTATCATCTATTATTTATTATTTATCATCTATTATTTATTATTTATAATTAATTATTTATTATTTATTATTTATTATTTATTATTTATTATTTATTATTTATTATTAATTATTTATTATTTATTATTTATTATTTATTATTTATTATTTATTATTTATTATTTATTATTTATTATTTATTATTTATTATTCATTATTTATTATATATTATTTATCATTTATCATTTATCATTTGTTATTTATTATTCATTATTCATTAAGCCTTTTTCCTTCCAGAGACGTGTCAAGTTGAGAGAAAGAGGGACCCGGTGGTAGGGGGCAGGTGAGTCGTCAGTTCCAGGTTTGCTCTATGTGTGCGCACTCGTTGGAGGAGGTGCCTTGCTTCCCTCGAGTGGTACTCCAACTCGGGTGGCATTAGTAGTCTTCGGTTTAGATTCACCACGCCTGCACGATCCGACCAAAGTGAGACAGACAGGCTCTTGGAGGGAGGTACGAGTGGGTGCGCGCTCGACCTATGTATCAACGTCTCGGGGTGGATCATGACCCAAACATCGACATTTATTTCCCCTACAAGTGTTCGTCTTCCACTTTACAATATCAGTAATAGAAAGAGGAAAAGAGAGCATTTACCTACTTGTAGTACAAAGGATAAGAGCTATGCTCAGAGGATCCTGTTTTTTCATTTCCATTGAGCACTTCGCACTCATGTGGCATGACAGGCCATAGAAACAGTTCGAAGTAAAATGTGCTTTCTCGTTACTTTAGTTACCCCGAACTAAATGGCATACTTTCTCTTAAGACCTTCATTAACGAAAACAAAACATGAGGCATAAATTTGGGTTCATCTCGCTTGTAGTGGCGGCCTTTGCTGAAAGTCGTTATGTACATTTGCCGACAAACATTCACGAAAGTACCATTTTTACTTGTCTAATTAGTAAGTGCCATGTTGAAGGCGGTGCTGATCGAACAATATGGCAATATATTGTTTACATAACGACAACGATAAAATCGTCTGAATCTATCCCGCTTTTTACTTCAAGCAACAATTAAGAACATAAGAATGGAGGAGACTGTAAGAGACCATAAGGCCTACACCTTGCAGTTCCATGTCCATCACCACCTATCATCTCCATTCATAAATCTTCTCTTAAAACGACCAATAGTTTCAACTTTCACTATTGAGGGGTTACATGTGACGTCACAGGTCACGTGTCCACTGTGGGGTCGGTCGTATGTGACGTTTAAAGCGAGTTTCAAACACAGGGATAGTTAGAGAGTTCGGAATCCGGACTTTATCAGAAAAAAAAAATGGGGATCTTTTGTGTATGCAATAACAGACAGGAAAAGTATTTTTTTTATTTATTGCGCAACAGCGTCATAGAGTGTGGGGAGGTTTTCATAATGAATGTAGGAAGGCAACTGGTATATACATACGTACACACACACACACACACACACGCACGCACGCACGCACACACACACATACGTACAACACATGAATTGCAGGTAATTAATACAATACAAGACACTAGGTATTGTACATCCATTCAAAGGGAAGTAAGTCAGAGATGCCACGCAGGGCATCAGGTTTTATGAAAACCCACCAAAGCCGGGGTAACGGACAAGAATCTCGTCTAGGAGATTTGGTGATAGGAGATGACGACAGATGGCGTCCAACGGTAGTTCCTGGGGCAGTGGATGTCTTACAGTGGGACACGCTAGGCAGTGGTGTTCGATGGTGTTGGCCAGTGGAGCGCGGCATATGCGACATTCTGTGAATGCAGGCTCGCCCTTCACCCCGGCGACCTGCCACGGTGGACGGTAGCCTAGCCGCAGTCGGGCCGAGACAACATTGTGGCGACGAACCCTAAGTCCCCTGCGGCGGTACCTGTGTTTGTGGTGCCAGACGGATTCGCAGTGGGTGATGGTGACCCTAAAGGGCCTCTTGGTGTCCCAAAGACGCTGCTCGGGTGGAAGAGCAGCGGAGCGGACACTGGTGAGGGAAGGCAAAGAGTCCATCCTTCCCATTTCATCATTTCCCTGAAAGAAGGGGGAGATGGATTGCAGTGCCCATTTCATATCAGGTTGGTATCTTATTTCTAAGGTGATGTAGTTTGTCGAAAATAAACATTATTTAACTGTGATTTAAAACCATTAACCTCCAAAAATGAACTTACAATGTAAGTTATATTGGAGAGGACCTGGTTTACTGGTAACTAATATATTGTTTGACATGTCATGAACTTTATGTATTATTTTATGTTTATCATTTGTAGGGACATTTATCAATATCAATTTAATTGCTCAGCTGTGTATGTGCCCAAAGATGGGTTGTGCCAATACATGTTTTTTATAAAGCCTCAATATATAATCCAACTTCTCGCATAACATTCAATTCAGGTGAAATTAGTCTAGGTTAGGTTACATTATGCTACATTTTGCCATGTTGCGTTAGATTATGTTACATTGCGATACTTGGGTACATTAGATTACATTTGCCAATCTTTTATTTTTATGCTGTACAAAATGGACCAGTTTAGCCAGAATATTCAATTGCTTATACACTATAATGGTTAATGTGTGTGTGTAAAGTGTCAGGGGGAACTGTTCCCAACTAGGGTTCTTGCAGTCCGGCAAGATTGTCGTGGTCCAGAAGTGCAACTCCGAAGGTCCTATATGGTCCTAGAGATAAGTTGTGTACAGGGTTAGGTCAGGCTAGGATACATAATTTTCTGCGACGAATTATCTTGCCTGTTTATACTTCTACTAATTATTCTGTTAGTCTCAAGGCTATAAATCTGTGGTTCCCCTTTGCTAATGACAAGGTTAATACATGTCCTATATAATTCATTGGTGAAAGCAGTCATCTTGACAGTCCTCCCCGATCCCATTTTTCTATGAATTGGTCAATATTTCCTCATGCAGTAGCCATGAAGCTCCAATTTCTATTCATGCGCTCCAATTTCTACTCATGCGCCTACGTGACCCATCTCTCATAACTTGTCAGGCGATGGCTATGTATTGTACTTTTTTTTTCTTTTTTACAAATAACAACTTGGATTTACTAGCATCCTGTTACCTCTCACTACTCTCAATCACGATGAAACGCTTGTCATTGTTTTACTTAAGCTGTGGCCACCAAGTTAAGCTAAATATAATCAATGTAAACATGAACGATGCGAGGAAATCTAGCCGTCCAATATGGCGGACTAACGACAAGTCACGTGATAAAGTCACGGGAGTACCCCACCATATGGTTACTAAGTCTATTCTATTCGTTGACCACCCTACTAATGAACCTATTCTTGCATATTCCCTTTTTCAACCTAGATTTGTCCAATTTCATCCCATTACTAGAAGTCTTTCCCTGATGTCTAAGATGGCGTATCCTGGATCACTCTGGCTCATTTGAAAACCTTTATTAAATAACCCCGCACTCTACATCTTTCAAGAGAGTGTGAGTTGAGCCTGTCTTTTCATGGTAAATTTTTGAGCCCTTGCATCATTTTCGCCATTCTCCCCTGTAATGGTTCTAGTCAAAGACTATATAGGAAAGATGGGAAAGCTTCTATCTTTTACTAATAAGAAAACGTCATCCATCCAGCGTGAATGCGCGCCATCTATCGACAGAGCCGCAAACTATAAATCGGAAGTGGTGTAGCGCGGCTTTCAAATCATACTTAACTTGTATTATATATAGTGTTTATGGAAATTTTAAAACTGATCCTTTCGCTAAAATAATCAACATCTCGAAAAAGTTTTACTTTCTCTTTATAAAATAATGAGTAGTAATTTTATGACTTTTGCATGCAAACAAGACTATTTAATATATGTTTTACACACATGATCACATTTATAAAATCAAAAGTTGGTAAAATACTTCAGCACAATGCATCATTCATCACTAAATATTTGAAATTGAGTAAACAGTTAAAATTTAAAAGGTTATTTTAGTTATATTTATCTTATTATTTCTGTAATATCATGTTTTTTTTGTTTGTGCTTGTGCTTATGTTTGAACTTTGTATACTTATTCAAGTATCTGTACACAAATTATACAAACAAGGATAGTAAAAGTTTGGTATACATGAGATTCTTTTATTTGCAACAAAGCAATACTGTCTTGTAAAGAACATATACCAAACAAACTAAAAGAAATAACATTATTCAACTTCAAAAATGAACCATATATCAGGCAACCAAAACATGCAATCAGATATTAAATACCAAACAAAACATTGGAAAATCAGTAATCAAAAACAATAATATGAAACAAAATTAAACAAAGAAGCAGACATAACATGCATATTAAGCAAAAATAAAGCAAAAAATGTTAACAGAACAAAGGAAAACCCCAAAAGCAAACAAACAAAAATATATACATATGTAGCAAGACAGGTACTGTATTGTAAAAAACATAGACAAAAATAAAAGGATGAACATGCAAGAAATAAGTCACAAAATCAAACAAACAAGATTTGCAATCATACATAAAATAATTTTGCAGAGGATAAAAACATAACTTCTTCGATCAAATTACATGGAAATCACACATTTTAGAGTAAATAGGTAAAATAATGCAACAATATGCTAGTTTTTTATATGAAATTATGCATTTGAGCAAAAACCGTCCTTGTTTGAGATTTGGTCGCCTGTGAGTGAGTCGGACGGCATTCGTAGCTGCGGTTGGTAATTTTGCAGAGGATAAAAACGTTATTTCTTTGATCAAATGACATGGAAATCACACATTTTAAAGAAAATAAGTCAAATAATGCAACCATATGCTAGGTTTTTTTTATACAAAATCGTGCATTTGAGTATAAACCGTCCTTGTTCGGCGTTGGTCGGCTATTGGTGAGTCGGACGGCATTCGTAGCTGTGGTTGGTAATTTTGCAGAGGATAAATGCGTAAATTTTCTTTGATCAAATTGCATGAAAATCACATATTTTAAAGAAAATATGTCAAATAATGTAACCATATGCTAATTTTTATATAAAATTATGCATTTGAGCAAAAGCCGTCATTGTTTGGGTTTGGTCGGCGTTGGTCGACTTAGGTAATTTTGCAGACGATAAAAACGTAACTTCTCTTTGATGAAATTACATGATAATCACACATTTAAAAAGAAAATTGGTCAAATAATGCAACCACATGCTAATTTCTATATAAAATTATGCATTTGAGCAAAAGCCGTCATTATTTGGGTTTGGTCGGCGTTGGTCGACGTTTATTGAGACCGTAAAAGAACAAGCATAACACAGAGATATCATTCAACAAAAACCGTTAAATTTTAAAACTACCAAAGAACTTTAAGAAGCAGTCACAACCTACAAAAAAAAAAGAAGAAACATACATGCGATTCAACTTTTTTTTGCTGTGTATTTGGCCATTTATTCAAAAGTAAGGTAAAAGTTTATAACTTTACCACATAAGCTTAGAACATGACATAACTATATCAAAGTTGCTGTGCCTGCCTGGGACTGCCATAAAGATATGGTATGAATTTGACATGATCAATTCATATTTCTAGATATTTGTAAGGTATTCATCTATAATTTTCATTTCCAAGCTAAGTGACACTGCACTGAGTCTGACATAAAGATAAAGAAGATTTTAACTATGTTCTATTTTATTCCTCCATTTTCTGTTAAAGTTTCCATGTATTGTGTATGTTGAATCTCTTACCTTTCTC
Source organism: Oratosquilla oratoria (assembly GCF_046742065.1). Classification (NCBI taxonomy): domain Eukaryota; kingdom Metazoa; phylum Arthropoda; class Malacostraca; order Stomatopoda; family Squillidae; genus Oratosquilla; species Oratosquilla oratoria. The sequence continues at coordinate 1,300,092 of NW_027467715.1, forward strand.
TATCTTTAGGAAAAACTTGAAGTATTAGATGGGGAAAGGCATTTTTTCTTTTTGCACACCACACATGGGTGATAGTTCCGCCCACACTCTATGATTGAATGTCCCGCTTAATTGTAAACAAACAGACGATGCAGTTAAAACTGGTGATTGGCGTACACGCCATCTATTGAGAGAGCCGCACAGTAAAATGTATGTGGACGATGCGGCTCTCCGTGAGCTTTCCCGTCTTTCCTATATAGTCTTTGGTTCTAGTGAATAGCAAACCGTAATGTTGACGTCACAGATACTACGCTCTCTATCGGCAGTTGGGTAAACTATCAAGCAGCGGACAACCGCAGTGAATTTTGTAACAATGGTCAAACATTTCCAAATGTTTATTGTCAGAGGACGATGCCCCTGGTGACAAGATCGACATTCAACGTATTAAATGCTATTCCAACATTCAATTGAAGCGTTGGTTGGAGTATCGAGAACTTAAAGTGACTGAAAACAAAGCCGAAGTTGTGGAAATGTAAGTCTATTTCCCACGGCATTTTATGCCAGTTTGGTCTTTTCTTCATATGTCTGGGCTTTGTTTCAATTTAGTTTTTCCTTGTATCGCATTACCCAATCATTGCAGTCTTTAAAACTTTCAATGTCGTACTTTATCAGCGTTTATTTTACTTGAAATGTCTACAGGCCGCAGTTTACAGGGGTCTGCTGATGCCATACTGTGCAGTACATATTGCATGGGCTATAGCAAATTCAAATTAAACTTATTTGATTAGGCATGTTAGCCCAGGGAAGTAGTGCAATTGCCAAGGGAATTTTAAATTTGTTTCAAAACAAGCATGGTGTGTGTGTGTGTGTGTGTGTGTGTGTGTGTGTGTGTGTGTGTGTGTGTGTGTGTATGCGTGCGTGTGTACGTGTGTATGTGTGTGTGTGTGTATGCGTGCGTGTGTGTACGTGTGTGTGCATGTGTGTGTGTGTGCGCGCGCGCGCGCGCTGTCCTAGACTTAGTTTGTCAGGCTTACCTATTTCAGGATTACCTATATCTTTTTAATGGAATAGAAAAAGAAAACGCGTGCGTAATCCGTGATACGTTTTGCCTAGAGTGAAGGGTAACGAGAATGGAGGCAGTAAGCACTCCACGGGAAACCAAAGAAGCGCTGCCTCACATAGTCTCAGCGGCACCAAATTACTGATTCTCGTGTGAGGGTAGATCTCGAGGCAACAGTATAAGGATGTGTAGTAAAGAGGAGATATACAGGGTGGTCCAAAGGTCACTGATTTTTATTTATTTATTCATCCATTTATTTATCTATCTATTTATTTTATAATTCCATTATTGTCACAAAATGTATAGAATTTTAATGCAAGATAGAAACATTGCCTCAGCAACTACATTGTCTCTCTTGGAGTATGTGTAGTTGTCCCATATGGCTGGAACCACATATCGAGCCTAAGGTCAAACATTGAAGAAATGACCACAAGTCACAAGTAGCAACCTCTCAGTGACTTCTGGGCCACCCTGTAGAAGGTTCACCCCCCACCCCCCATCTGTAAGAAGGCCGGGAATACGGGCAAGTTGATGAACTGCTCCAAGTCATAAAGGACAGGGAAGTGGAAGGCTAGTTCACTGGCAGACTTGTACACGGTTATTTAGTAATTTGTTGGAAATAGCTAACGCCTCTTTCCTTTGGAACAACATCGCACCGAAGACGATGAGCACGCAGATGTGGTAAATAAATTATTTAAGGAGGGTAACAGCAGAACAGAGGGTTAGTTTGAGTTAAAAGACATCAGCATTCAATTTTTAGTGTACACTAATCTCCAGTCGACAATGCTGAGCAACTTGGTCCGTTGGGATGTCACTGAAATCCCTAAAATATTGATTACATAAAGGTAGAAACGACATCGGTTACGATCTTTTATCTTTCAGATTTCCAAACGTCAAATTACTCTTGAGTCATATAGTGAGAAGTTGAATGATGAACTAAGAGACACTAAACATATACGAATGTTAGACATATTGTTGAGATGTTCTTACGGAAGTCTAGAATATTGTAACCAAAGTCGTTTCTACTCGAACGAAGTAACAAAAGCAAGTAGCATTCCTAGTGTGCCACTACCTTAAGACGTGCAGTCAATACCCCACATGGGAATTTGTAAATGTAAATGGGGAAGAGAGACAAATTTGATGGTAAACATTGAAATCTCCCTACAGAAATTTCAAGGAAAGCGGTTATAGATAGTTTGATTATCCATCACGAAATAGATACTCTATGTTGTAGACGCGTAGCAGGTAGCTTGGGGATGGCTATTGAATATGTACAGAATACGTAGGTCGTCTTGGAGTGGAGGTGATGCCTTGGACTTGATGCGTTGTTGTGAGTTAATGAAGCAGTCTAGGCTGTGAGTATGACTGGGCAGTGGAGACTATTGCTTGGGCGAGTGCTGTAGGAAGAATGCATATTTGGGTGAGCTAGTTCCGTAATAGAGACGTAGGAGGTAGTTGTAGGTCGGCTGGACACAAAGCTGCGCACATGGTAAAACGTAGATATAAAGAGAATTTTTTAAACTGCGTGAGAATAAGAGCTGAGCAACACAGGAATAGTATTATACATACATATACCAAAGGCTCCTTTCCCCTTACAAGGGAGGTAGCCAAAAAGCAAAGGCATAAAAACCACTCCTACCCATTCCATCCCTAATACACTCCACTCCCCTCCACCCTCTTCCCTCCCTCTTATCTTGGCACCTCCTGGATGACGGGTCATCCCTGCTTCTTGCCCACTACCCTGTGTCAGAAGCAGTGTCGCAAGACACAGCACATCCACACCAAGGCAGCTTTATTAAATCGGCGATCCCCCCTCCCCGTCCCCTCAAGCAGAAAAGGAGAAGACGGGGAGAAATCCCTTCGGGCTGCGTCAATTTATTTCTCATAAATACTCCCTCATCCCCCATCCCCCATCCCCCATCCCCCATCCCCCATCCCCCACTCACTCCACCTCATGCATCACAGCATCATCCATACACAATCATTCTCCATTCACCCCTATCTTCTCTCCTCTCCCGTTCTTTCTCAACAGACATTCCCCTCTTTTCCAATGCCCCTTTTACCCCATCCATCCATCTCATCCTAGGTCGACCCCTTATGTTCACCCGTTCTACCTCTGCCTTCCACACCTCTTTTACTAATCTTTCTTCACCCATTCTTTACACGTGACCAAACCATTCCAATACTCTTTCATCAACCCTATCTCCCAACTCCCTTTCCACCCCCGTTCTCCTCAACTCCTCGTTTCTCACTCTATCCAGCCTAGTAACCCCTATCATACTTCTCAGGCACCTCATCTCAAACACATTCAAACTCCTCCTCTCTTCCTCTCTTATGTTCTATGTTTCTGCCACATACAATCTCCTCTTAGCATCCATTCCCAAATATTTATTTCTCATTACACTTTTTAATCCCCCATGGCATTTACTCGCTTCTCTTAATCTACATTCTACCTCCAGTCCTCCCCTTCCCGCCACACTCGCACCCAAGTATCTAAAACTGTCCACTTCCTCCAGTCTCTCTTCCTTAATACTCACTTCCAGTTTGCTGCCACTTTCTCCTCTTCTACATCTCATCACCTTACTTTTACCCACATTTATCTTGAACTTCCATCGTTCACACACCTTCCCAAACTTCCTCAATCCCTCCTCTGATTCTGCTACAAGCGAAGTGTCGTCAGCAAACAACTACCGATTTATCTTCCACTTTTCTCCATTTTCTTTAACCGTCTCCAATCCCTGACTAACTACCCTTACATTTACCTCTCGTACCACCCCATCCATGTATAAATTGAACAGCCAGGGTGATATAACACATCCCTGACGAAGTCCCACCTTTACCTCAAACCACTCACTCTCTCCATTTCTAATCCTAACACAAGCTCTACTACTCTCGTAAAAACTCTTAACTACTCTTAAAAGCTCTCCTCCTATCCCATATATCTGAAATACTTTCCACAGTACCTTCCTGTCTACCCTGTCATAATCATTTTCAGATCTATAAAAACCCAAAAACATCCTTACCCTTTTCTATAGCTTTCTCACACATCTGTCTTACCACAAAAAAATTATCTATACAACCCCTACCTGTCCTAAATCCACACTATTCTTCACCAGTTACTCCCTCTATTCCTAATCCTAGCAATCAAAACCCTCCCATAGGCTTTCCCAACTACACTTAACAAACTGATCCCTCTGAAACTACTACACTCACACTTGTCCCCCTTTCCCTTGTAAAGTGGAACTTTACAGGCACTCCTCCAGTCCTCCGGCACCCTACCCTCTCTTAAACAAACATTGAATAACCTCACCAGCCAGTCCACCATCACTGTACCTCTTTTTTTTCAGACATTGTGCTTGACATCCATCCAACCCAGGTGTCTTACCTGTGCTCATCATTTTAACAACTACCTTTACTTCATCTTTCTTTATTTCTCCTCCATTTTCCTCACTCATCAAGGTCATTTTCTTTGCGCATCCCGCTTCTCTCCATCTGCATCTTTTACCTTTTCTTCTCTACTTGATTTGCCTGCTCTTCCTCTCTTAATTTCTTCCCAAAACATTTTTTTATTACTTTCAAAATTTTCAGCCATACTCTTACTCCATTTCACATCTGCTCTCCTCTTTGCCTCCTATATCTTATATTTTACTTCTCTTTTCTTTGTACCTCTCGTATGATTCCCTTGTCCTATTTTGTAACCAATCTGTGAAAAGTCTCTTCTTCTCTTCTACATTTTTTTTTGCTTCCTCATCCCACTACTCACTACCCTTCCTTCTATTTCCTCCCGTCCTCCTTGTTCCACACACCACCTTTGTACACCTTGTAACTCCCTCCATGAACCATCCCCATTCCTCCTCCACTCCTACTTCTACTCTCTCCTTCACTCCCTCCCACTCCTCTTCTTTCTATATATCTAGACTTTCCAAAAGCTTTTGATACCATCCCCCATAGAAGACTACTTACTAAATTAGCTTCACACGGAATAAGTGGTATCCTATTAAGTTGGACTAATAATTGGTTAAACGATCGAAAACAGAGTTGTTCTAAATGGCAAAACTTCTAGATGGAAATTTTTTACGAGTAGAGTTCCTTAGGGTTCCGTTCTTAGGCCACTTCTATTCATAGTATATATACTCGTAAATGATATAGACCACAGACTGAAATCTATTCTCTCCAAATTTGCTGATGGTACAAAACTGTACGGAATGGCAAATGATCACTTAAACCAAAAATATATTTAAGAAGATTTAGATCAACTAAAGCAATGGTCTGAAAAGTGGCTAATGAAATTTAACATAAGTAAATGCATAGGTAGATAAAACAGTAAGTACGATTACAAGTTATTTGGGAATTCGTTAACAAAAGTGGGTAGTGGAAATGATCTCGGCGTAATTATCAGTAACAATCTCAAATCATCTAAACAGTGTATTTCAGCCTTTGGCTTCAAAGGTCTATCTCTCATTAACAAGCTATATAAATCGTAGTTCGTCCACATTTGTAATACGCTGTTTCCATATGGTCACCAAAACTGATTCCAAATATCAAAGATAAATCATCCGAAAGTAGACTAAAACACATGAATTTGTTTTCTCTAAAAAACGTAGACTCAAAGGTGACTTGATACAGGTCTTTAAGATTCTAAAGGGAATTGACAACATCAAAAGTGACAAAATGTTTACACTGAATGAGAATCCGACAAGAAATGATGGTCTCAAATTGTCAGGAAATAGATTTAATTTGGAAATGGGTAGAAACAACTTCGCCAACCGTGTAGTTAATGAATGGAATAAACTTCCTGCAGAGGCAGTGGAATGTAGTTTAGTTCGAAGCTTTAAGATTAGTTTAGATAAACACCTAAGCATGATGCTGTAATGCCTGCCATTTATTTTATATTATTTGTTTACCATTATTTCTCTGTTTGTTTATTATCATTATTTGCTTGATCATCATTTGTTATTATTTATGTGTCCATTTATTATTGTTTACTATTCATCTGTTTGTTTATTATTTAACTTTACCTATTCATTTATTATTATAATTTTTATTTGTTTATTTATTTATTTATTTATTCATTTGTTTATTCATCATTATTATATTTTTTGCATCCGACCTAGTTATGGACCCTAAGGTCTCCTGTCGGCACGCTCCTCCATTGTAATAATTTGTATTAAGCTATTTGAGTCTGTTTCTCTACTTTACTCTCTCTCTCTTTATTCATTTATTTATTTATTTATTTATTGTATTTATTGTATTTATTGTATTTATTGTATTTATTGTATTTATTGTATTTATTGTATTTATTGTATTTATTGTATTTATTGTATTTATTGTATTTATTGTATTTATTGTATTTATTGTATTTATTGTATTTATTGTATTTATTGTATTTATTGTATTTATTGTATTTATTGTATTTATTGTATTTATTGTATTTATTGTATTTATTGTATTTATTGTATTCGTTTATTTTATTTCTATCTATTTATTTTATTTTATTTTCTATTTTTGGGGTGGTGGGGGATTCGTCCATTCTCTCTTTGGATATGCCTTATGCTCGAAAATGTCCGTCAGGATTGCGAGAGACATTATAATGGTGTCAGATACGCTTGGTATGAGGATTCCAATTAACAGAAGGAAAGACAACGTCATATTCTTATTTAGCCTGAAGCAATGTATTTTATTCAGCTGAGGGGAGCCCCACACGCCTATATATTTTTGTGTGTGTGTTCGTGTGTGAGCGACTGTATGTGTAATTCACCATGGTCTTGGATCACGTGTTGGACTCGTGATCAACAGCTATTTCCCTCCTGGTAGAGAGCTCAGACCTCATATATGTGTATGCATACGTGTGTGCCTGCATGTGTGAATTTATATGTGTATGCATGTGTGAATTTGTGTCTTTATATGTATATATTTTTGTCTGCATATGTATTTTCTCTATATGTATGTGTGTGTGCATGTGTCTTTTTTCTGTATGTTTATGAATGTGTATATTTGTGTCTCTGTGTGTATGTATGAGTTTATTTGTGACTTTGTGTATGTGTGTATCTGTATATGTATGTATGTATGTATCTCTATATTATGTGTGTATGTGTCTGAGAGTGTGTGTGCGGGGTCGCTCGAAGCTGAGAGTCCCCTTCCAACGCCGTTGCCTTCAGAGCTAATGTGACCCTTCCAGCAACAACATCGCTGTGTCCAGGTTTTCTTCAGAGAGCCTCGGCTCCAACAGGGATGGGGTATTGCTCTAATAAGACCAGTACCCAATACATGTAGACCAACAATGTTCTCATTTATCTAATTATATATATATATATATATATATATATATATATATATATATATATATATATATATATATATATATATATATATATATATATATATATATATATAATATTTCTACTACCCTGGTATTACCGGCTTCTCTTCGACGGGTGATTTCACTTAAAGCTCCTTCCCCTAATGGCTGGCATGTCGGGAAAAAAATCCTTATATATCGGACCCTCGGACGAAACCAGGACCCCAAGAGGAACCCCGGGCCTGGAAAAACCCTGGCCCCCAAAGGAACGTCAGTCTCCTTGAGGAACCCCTGCACGAAGAACCTTCGTTTTGCTACTCCGTCTGTATATCAGTTGTTTGCTTTCCACCCTTACATAGAATGTCTCATTTTTTTCCTGTTTTTTCCTGTTTTTGATTATGTCATCGCCCCGATGACATCATCAAAAACAGGAAAACTATATTTTCATTTATACGAGATGTATGATTTTTCGTATCTTATTTATGCTTTTTTCTTCCTTTTTATCATTACAAACACCGGATTCGCTGCTATGTCTTCGCTATGGGTGCTTGATCTGTGGCATTGTTCGCTACGCGTCCTGGTTGCTTAAAGATACATTTTTAGCTCTTTTCTTTGGAGGTTCTCCTTTGTCTTCGTTTTCCTCATCACTTATCCGGAGAAGTAATGCTTTATGAAGCCTTCTTATACCTCTTTTATATCTTCTTCCTAAAGCTCTAATCCGTAAAATATATCGTCGGTGTACTCGAAAACCTTGTTCTCGCGTAGGTTCCTACTAAACTTAAGTAACTTCCTGTACAGCCTACGTATCGATTACGATACGTTGAACGGCTTAACACCACCAGATGGGAAAGTGAAGGCTTTACATTGCTCTTAGCCGTGCAGCGACGACTTTATCGCTCTGTAGTGCATCCCTCAATAGTTTCTTGGTGTCGGTCAGCCACCTCCAGGAGTGTCTTTGATGTTTCTTCTCAAATGCTGTGCCCTCGAGCTTCGTGTAGGGACGATATGGTAAAACCTAAGCGATTTTTTTTTTTTTTTTTTTTTACTAAACCGCGGGTTCCCGTTTTGGAGTAGATTTTTTTCTTCCTTGGGCGGCTTCTGAGGTTGGTGGGTCCCGATGCTCCTCTGCCGCCGCCGACGCAAACTCTTACCGGAAGTCCTTTTCAAAATCCCGGCCGAGCCTCGGCTTCTGTCGAGAGGTCGCTGGAGAAGTTGTGGCCGAAGAACTCTCTCTGAGGCTGCGGGGGAGCGGCCGTAGTCAGAGATAAGTCCAACTCGAGGACACAGATGGTGTGAATGTGATCTCAGGTGACCGAGAGAGAGGTCACGACCAAAGATGGAGACAATTCCTACAATATGGGGTAGACTATAAATACTTTTCTTTTCTAAATGAGTAAACGAATAATGGATAAACGAACAAATCAATAGATTAAATGGATAATTAATCTTGCTAAATAAACCTGTATATTTCTGTTATAACAAAGGATTACAAAGGAAGAGCATACCAACAAGAGACCTTTTGGTCCATGACTAAGTCAGATGTGAAAAAAATTATAATGATGATAAATAAAAATTATTATAATATAAGTAATGATAAGATAGATAAATGCATAAGTATAGTTAGAGAATAAATAATAAATAGTAATAAATTGATAGATAAATAATAATAAATGAAAATCAAACAAATAATTATAAATAAACAGATAGATAATAACAAGCAAATATACAAATAAAATAAATGGCAGGCATTACAGAATCTTTCTTACGTGTTTATATAAATGAATCTTCAAGCTTCGAACTGCCAATTGCCAATGGGATTTTACATTGGTTTCAAAACAAGCATGGCCCTACTACATGTACGTGTCTTCTGTGTGCGTGTGTGTGTGTGTGTGTGTGTGTGTGTGTGTATTTACCTAGTTGTATTTTACGGGAAGGGGAGCTATGCTCGTGGTGTCCCGTCTTCATATCTCATTTTATCTAAACTATTTTTAAATTCATGTATTGTTTTTGCACACACCACTTTCTCATCTAACTTGTTCCAACTGTCTATTACTCTGTGAGGAAAGCTGTTCTTTTTCAGATCTCTTCTCTTGTATTTCTATCATCCCATTTTATCAGATTCTCTCTATCAGTAATTTCTATGCCTTTCATGATTCTGTAAATAGCTATCAAATCTCCTCTCTCTCTTCTTTGCTCTAGTGTCTGTAGTTCAAGTTTTGCTAGTCTCTCTTCATATGATAGTTTTGAGAGTGTTGGTGCCAATTTTGTAATTGCTCTTTGTATTCTTTAAAAAAAAAAATTATACATTTTTTTTTGTACTTGGTGACCATATCGTTGCTGCATATTCCAATCTTGGTCTTATCAGAGTGATTAGAATTTTCTTCACCGTTTCTTCATCCAGGTATGTAAATGCCACTTTGATTGTTCTTATTAAATTATAAGTTTCTCCAAAAATCTTATTTATGTTTCTCAGGTGTGTGTATGTGTGTGTGTGTGTGTGTGTGTGTGTGTGTGTGTGTGTGTGTGTGTGTGTGTGTGTGTGTGTGTGTGTGTGTGTGTGTGTGTGTGTGTGTGATTCACCATGGTCTTTGGATCACGTGTTGGACTTGTGATCGACAGCTGTTTCCCTCCCGAAGGAGAGCTCAGAGCTCGTATGACCGATCTATGGGTAATGTTGTGACCTTACACGCACACACACACCCAACTCCCCGCCCACGAGAGTTGGAGTAACGACTCGAAGCGCAGCGATACTGAAATAATTTCAGCCCTGGGCAGGATTCGAATCCGGACCGCCGTACTGACAATCTGGGACTCTACCAACCGCGCCACCGAGTCGTGTAGTGTGCGTGTGTGTGTGTGTGTGTGTGTGTGTGTGTGTGTGTGTGTGTGTTTGTGCATGCGCACTTGTGTGTGTGTGTGTGTGTGTGTGTGTGTGTGTGTGTGTGTGTGTGTGTGTGTGTGTGTGTGTGTGTGTGTGTGTGTGTGTGTGTGTGTGTGTGTGTGTGTACAGTACTGACCTAGACTTAGTTTGTCAGGCTTCCCTAGCCAAGTATGGTCCTACTACATGAAATTAATAGGATTGTCATTATTCAAGTAAATTTCACCAGTTCACATTATTATGTATACGATATTTCCTTAATGTCACATCTGTTTTCACAAAAACTCTAATGATCACTGCTAAATTACACAGATGCACTGATCGAGTCTTGCCATTCATTGATAGTTGGGGCGGTGACTGTGTCCTCGGGAAGGGCATTCCATAAATTCACAGACCTTACACTAAATGATTTTGCTCGAACTAGAGTTCAGCCAGTTTCCTTGTTTTCTCAACTTGCATATGTTAGATTTTATACTTCTTACATTGGACTCAAAGAAGACACTTTTGTCAATGTTTGTCAACGTTTATCCACAAGGATAGCACGTGCGTATTAACTTGTGACGTCATAACAATGTTTTGTTTCTGTTTTTAGGAACTGTGCGGATCGCTATTGATATCCATTCTATAGAACAGAGCCCAAAAATGTACCGCATAGTAAAGGATGGGTCTAACTAGCGCAAGGTAGAGTGATTTAAAATAAATCTACTTTTGTGAAAACTGATTCAATCGCAGCAAGAACATGTTGGTTCCACCACTCAGCAGATGTTTGTTCATATCAAAAGCAAGTTGCGAAGAGGTGATAATACAGTCCAGCCTCATGGTGCTTGCGCTGCAAGGAGTCCGTTCAGGGTGAGGCAGAAGCGGGAGATCTCCTGAGTGCAGCGATGCCAAGTTGACCAATGTTGACCAAGTTGACTAGTAAACTCAGTTTTTGTCCATCACATCAGATTTTCAAGATATAAGATCTTATATATCTACGGTGAATTGGCAGTTTGTCAATTTTGTGCTTATAGTGAAAGAATTAGATGCAAATATGTACAAAAAATTTATTGTTTATGATTAAGTTACAGCTACACGAACTTCCTTTTTTCGACATTCTGTCATGCACAACATCTAAAACATCCCTCTTAAGAACATAAGAATGAAGGAGACTGCAAGAGACCATAAGGCCTACACTAGGCAGCTCCGTATCCATCACCACCTGTCATCCCCATCCATAAAGTTGTCTAATCGTTTCTTAAAACAACTGATAGTTTCAGCGCTTACTACATGGTTACTAAGTCTATTCTATTCGTCGACCACCCATTAGTAAACCAATTTTTGCCTATTTCCTTTTTAAATCTAAATCTGTCCAGTTTAAAACCACTACTGCGAGTCCTGCCCTGTTGTTTTAATATGATGACCTTGTTTGCATCACCCTTGTTAGCCTTTGATCCACTTGAACACCTCTTCAAGCTCCAACAGTAGTTGGACGTCTTATTGCAGTCCCATCTGCCTTGGTAGCGTTCTTCCATAATCTTAATGTCTTGATGAAAGCGTTCACTTTGTTCTTCACTGACATAACCCAGGTTCTTGGGGAACTTTAATCAAATGACTGTGTAGGTGGTGCAACTTGATGTTCATTTTACATCCAAGTGATTGAAAACACAAAAGCAGTTCCTCCACAATCTCTTTATAGTTGTCAGCTTTTCTGCTTCCAGGGAAAGCCTTTATTACACCAGAGAAAGCATTCCAAGCTCTAACCTCTACTTCATTCATTGTTGTGACAAAGGTGGCATCTCTGAGTAGTGTTCTTATCTGAGGTCCATTAAATACTCCTGTCTTTTTCTTCTCTTCACTCAGACTTGGAAAGGTTGAACATATGCCGTAGAAGCATTCTTCATTGTGATCAAGGGCTTTCACAAATTGTTTCATCAAACCAAGTTTTATGTGTAGTAGAGGAAAGACTATTTTGTCTCTCTGAACAAGAGGGTTATTGATAATGTTCTTCTCACCAGGTGTCAAATTCCTTCTTGGGGGCCATTCCTTTTTCGCCTAGTGGTCTGCTGTAGCTCTACTGTCCCAATAACACACACACACACAAAAAAAAAATAGAGGTATTTTGTGTAACCTCCTTGCTGACCCAGCAAATAGTTCTCCATTTTCAAATCTACACAGATTCATGTACATGATATTGCAACCTCTCCATTACAATATTGATGGTGGCATATTCTTCTTTCGTGATTACAGTGTCCTACTGGAATAGAACCAAACTTGTTTCCGATGTGAAGCAAAACATATTTCAAGCTCCTTTTGGAACTGTCAGTAAAGATTCTCCACTCACTTGGATCATATGCAGGTAACCCCATAGCAAGCAGAAAGCCTTCAACATCCCTACAATACACAAATTGAGCATCAGACTTAAAATACTTCCGCAGTTCAGCTTCTCTGTTACGATAAAAAGAAACACTAGTGCCAAGTTATAGCATTCTTTTTTTTTTCTTTCAACCTGGAAGCTAACAATTCAGTAGGCATCTCTGGCAAATACAAATCTCTTACCAGATCATTTAATTCAGCCTGAGTGAACAGAGGTGTATCGCAATCTTCAACAGATAGCAGAAAAACATCATCCGGTTCATCTTTATCCGTATTAGAAGTTGTTGGATTGATGACGTCGCCGTCAATCTCAGGCAGTCCAGCATTCGACCAGTTGCACATCACAATATGCAACTGGTCGAATGGCAGAAGGGATATCTGGATATTTCAAGAGATGCTTGGTTTTCTTATTGAAACCTTTCACATTGACAAGACAGAAGTAGCAGTTATCAAAATGGTTGTTCGGCTCCCTCCATACTATTGGCACTCCAGACTTGAGCTTAGCATTCTTTCCTTCAGTCCATGATCGCAAGGCTTCAACACATGTTTTGTACACTATGTGAGGAGCCCAGCTTTTGTCCTGGTCTCCAAGATGTACCTTAAAGTAAGCAAGGTACATTTTCTTGACAGAAGTAGTTCTGTTGCGCCTTTGATCCTTTAAAGTGGTTTCCGCAGATGTAACAAAATACATTTGGGTCATTATAACATTTTCTTTGCGATGTTGTAGCCATAGCTGCGTTCATTCTAACTACCAAGTAATCACGATCTGCAAAGAAGAAACACAGTTATGTAGATAATAACTATTTGCATGATTACGTTGGTCTACACATTTATAGAGACTTTGTTGTCACATAAATCAGTACAAATTATTGATATAAAATTAGTTAACATCTATAACCTGTTCCCCCAATAAACAAAATAAAAACTATCTAAAAATAACAAACAAGATGTATATATAAGAAAAACGTAAACTCGACGCAAAAGAATCATACCACTGAGCGACCCATACCTTTCGCAGGATCCGGGACATAATCACCCGGACAAAATACCTCCGGACAATATCCCTCCTGGACAGAATCCCTCCACAAAAGTGAGCGGGCTGGACAAAATTCCCCGACATTATTCGGATTAGCAGCTCTCCCATTATATACCATCACATGCAAAGTAATTAACATCGTACTTTACCGAGGTGTTAATGCATGCAGTACAGACATTTATATACTTGTTAGAATAAATCATTTATGAAAACAGTTTATTGCTTCACTACTACACCTTACAAACATATATGAAAATATTATATATATATATATATATATATATATTAAAATACATAAATAAACATATATTCACATATACAGTCAAATATCATGAGAATATATATCAAAATACATTAACATATTGAAATGCATAAATAAACATATACTCAAGGAGGGATTCTATCAGGGGGGATATTGTCTTGGGGGGGGGGGTTGTCCGGGGGATTGTGTCCAGGAGGAATTATGTCCGGACACCCTTTCGCACTGCAGCTCAAAAATAAATCTTCTCACAGTTTCTTTGGCGAAGTAAAGCAAAACAAAAACATGCCAGATGTTGCCAGAAAAATACCTCTGGATATCCCTCACAATAAGAAGTAATATATATATATATATATATATATGTGTGTGTGTGTGTGTGTGTGTGTGTGTGTGTGTGTGTGTGTGTGTGTGTGTGTGTGTGTGTGTGTGTGTGTGTGTGTAAGGACGCGTAAAAACATATTAAGCACTTTGCAATAAATGAGGAAGAGTGAAAAGGTAATTGTAAGACCAGATTTGAATTAGTCTAGAAATACTATAAATTTCCATGCCAGATTTGTTTTTTAATTTGTTGGTCAGAGTTATCAGATCGTCATGTCACTTGTCGACATGAAAAAGCGTTTCTGCCACGTTGTGTCATAGAACTTATTCAAATCGTCGTTATAATCCTAAAAAGCTATATCCATTGTATTCTACAGATTCCTTTACTATATACAGAATACTAATATAAGGTTGATTTGGCAGAATGGCTCACGATGCATGCAGCGCAAAGATTCTCGATGGCTGGACATTGCAGCCCTGCTACTGCCATTTTTCTATTGTAAGGATATTCTGACTATCAACATCATGGAATATTTAGATATGTGGGATTTTGATCATTATGTGTGGGATTATTAGCAATGGAATATTAACTATGGGATTTTGATCCAAGGGATTTTGGATGTACAGCGCTGTGGAACACTTGTCCATGGTGGGATTGTGTCCCTTGCCTACTATGAGACGGTGGGCGCAGAAGTGTAGGGACAAAGAAAAAACAGTAATAAACATACTTGGATTAAAGGAGGTGTCTGCCTGAACATGCCTTCATTTTGATCAATCGTGCTATAAATCCCAAATTAATCATGGGATCAGATAGAAATGTACAATTAGACATGATAATGATGATATGTTTTAACGTCACACACTCCCCCTTTTTGGAAGGCTAGGACGGTGCCCCTCACAGAGGGCTTTGTAACATCGAATTTAATGAACCATGCCCTTGGTCCAACTTCGCCGGTGGCAGGAGTCGAACCGCCTTCGCCGCAAGTAACGACGCCCCAACCCGCTCAACCAGCGAGCTTCATAATTAGACGTAAATCACAAAATTTCAGTACTCATGGTTGTCTATGATCATTATCTGATATGGATGTACAAGTATAATTAAAAATAAATTACAAGGATTCAACACCAAGATAAATACTTAATAAAATTTTAACAACAACAACAGCATCCCGATTAATCGCTCCCATCAAGTAGATGACATTTTCTCCTAGACATTTATTCACTGGTCTCCCGTGGGATGCTTGGAGATCTCCCCGTGAAAATCGGCGAGAACAGATTGCACCAGACCTGGTCCAAATCTCAATAAAAATCACTTCGTGGCAATACCACATTTTTTACACACAACCATCATTTAATTTTCCAACCAGATCGATCCCGCGCGAGCGAGTGATCTTTTCTAGATAGTCCATAGTCCATTTCTTTTTCTGGCTCCTGTCAAGCAGTAGCTCCTTAGCTATTGAAGCCTAAATCGAAACAGTGAACAGTGATGATATGAACTATTTTGGTTATTTATGTCTATCTGTTAACAGTTTTTCAAACTGTTGACCTCTTGTGATTTGTTCTTAATCATAAATTTATATCTGGTCTTTCATTAAGTCATGAGCTATATATTTTACTTAAACATAGGAAACCACTACTATTCTGACTACCCAATGATATTTAAGAGAACAGAATGTATGTTTTTCTATGTCGGGATTTTGAGTTTGTCGGCATCTTGGTCTGCAGGAATTTTTGGCAGTCGAGGCAATTGGTGACGGAACATTAATCCGAACCCCTACGAAGCACACCCCAGTCTTGACTGAAGAGAAACTCCTGGCAGAAGTCACAGGCCCTGGAACGTGTTTTCATCACTAGTAAAGTGTAAAAGCGCAAGTTGTCTGAACGCTAAAGAGTAAAAGTGCAGGCAGATCGCACACTAAAGTATAAGGGTTGATTCACACTATCGGTCCGGTCGCGCTCCACTCTCGGTCTGCTCTCGGTTCTGAGGCATTCACACGTACGGTCCGCTCTCGCTCCCGTCATTGCCCCTCCCTCGATACCAGTAGAAGTCTTACCATCAGTTACGAAGGAAGTGTGACTTTTCTGACGCCGAGTTGGCAATATTCGCTATTGCACTTGATGAAGAAGAAGGAAAACAAAATAGAAAAAGAAAGAGATTGTGGGTTCATCCTATGTTGCAAGATAGGAAGACTGAAGGAGAATTTCATACTCTGTATCCTCGTCTTATTGATGATGAGAGTAAATTCCACAGCTATTTCAGAATGAACAAAGGAACATTTGAGAAAATACTATCCAAAATTGAGGATGACTTGAAATGTACAAGAAGATGCTGCACTTCCTGGCACTGATGTGCTTGCACCATACGTTATAGTGGGAGATGAGGCTTTCCCGCTGAAGAGAAATTTGATGAGACCCTACCCAGGTTCACAGACTGAACATAAGATAGAGAAGAGGATTTTTAATTATAGATTATCTAGAGCCAGGAGGATAGTTGAGTGCACATTTGGTATTCTAGTGCAAACCTTCAGAATATATTTAAGGAAACTTAAAGCTATGCCTTCTAACGCTAATGCAATCATTACAACAACATGCATACTTCACAATCTGATACACCCAAATGCTGTTGCATTACCAGATACTGTTGTCATGCCTCCATCAAACACAGTACGTCCAATGAGAGGAAGAGGGGGAAATGCTACAAAGGAGGCTTTTGGCGCGAGAGAAACACTGAAAGATTATTTCAGCTCCCCAGCTGGTTCAATGCCTTGGCAAAATGATAAAATATAAGTAGACAAACAAACTTGTGTAGGAATATTTGTTGAGTGAGCTAAGGAGATGCATTTCCGCAGTGGATAATAGGTTGTTATTATACATATGGAATTTCTTTCTTCGGTTAATAATGTGTATTTTTTTCTCTCAGTACCTTGTCAATATGATAAGTATGCAAACATTATCACTGTAGTGCAGCGAAGTCAGGTCATACAGCTCTGGTTTACCTTTTGACTAATTCTATTAGCATTTCATCTAAATCCACAAAATTAAGGTAAGTTTTGTAGGTTATATTGTATTCAGTAGGTGCTTATGAATATCCTCGCTGTACGCATTGTCATTGTATCAGTGATAAATAAAAAGAAAATGTATTTTTATCATTTTTCTAACTTTCTCATGATCCCATTGTGGTGTTTCCTTTGGATTATCCATGGTTTGGTAGGACAGAGGGTAACACTACTTGCTTATATATGAAGGCTGAATCTCGACTGGAGTGGAGCAGGACCGTGGCAACTGAGTTCACACTGGCGCTCACGGTCCAGTCTCGCTCCAGTAAAAATATCTTTTGACGGAACCGTGACCGGAGCGAGACTGGAGCGAGAGCGCCAGTGTGAATGCTTCCATTGAAATTAATGAGACAATATTGGACCGGACCGGACCGAGAGCGTAGCGGGAGTGGAGAATCAACCCTAAAAGTGCAGGTAGACTGCTCGCAAAAGTGTATATAGCTTGGTAGACCGTTAGCTGAAGAGAGCCTACCAGTGTGCAAAAGTGTGATCTAGGACTTCTCATCGTTAGTTATATAACCAGAGAATGTACATTCGCGTTTAGTTGTTAACCTTCTCCAGAGACGACTTTACGAATGCAGCACCACCAGCGTCCATTGTAAAATAATCTCTAGAAGGAAGGTCAGAACTCATCTCAATTGGCAAAATAGGAATTAGACGAGATAACCAGCACCTAGTCTTTGTCTCCGAAGGTGTCATTGCTATCCAAGTTTTCAATACTTCAAAGGAAAAGATTAGTTTTCATCACCATCGATAGGGAATATTGGAGTACCGAGCTTGCCGCGGAGCACGTGTGTTCTTGTACACGCAGTCGCACCCTCTTTGAAGAGTGACTGAATTGCTAGTCGAAGGCAATGAAGCCTCTACAATCTACACCGTCAACAGTTTTCTTATTTCTTGAACACTATCTTTCCTCGAGCACACGCAAATCGCAAACGCCTTCATTCCGCCCTAT
Organism: Oratosquilla oratoria; assembly: GCF_046742065.1. NCBI lineage: Eukaryota > Metazoa > Arthropoda > Malacostraca > Stomatopoda > Squillidae > Oratosquilla > Oratosquilla oratoria. The sequence continues at coordinate 1,318,286 of NW_027467715.1, forward strand.
CCCCGGTTAACCTCTTGTTTCTTTACTCGTCACTTGTATTAAATTAAAAGTCTAATTTTGCCGGATTATGTTTTTGGTATTTACCAGTGTCAATAATAGCTAGATAAGCTACACGAAACTCGCTTTTATTTTAATTTGAATTTACGTTGTTTGCTTGAAAAACGTTGCTTCAAAAATGTCGTCTGGTTCAGCCATTCTTGTAAAATCTACCCGTGGCGCCATGCCCTTCTTTGAATATTTTGATAATTTTAGAAAAAAGAAATAATCAGTGATTATCATAGAAATTACATAAAAAAGATATAATGAAAGTGAAACTAAAACAAAACAAGGCAGAAGATAGGGCGTGCAGTAAAGGAATGAAAAAACTTGTAGTGAAGCATTCGTTTTTATATATTCCTTAGACAATTTAAAGTAATGTATCTGACTTGTCGTGCAAGGAAGGATCAGTTTTATCTTGTAGTAATCAATTAGCATTTTCACAGGCATAGTAGAGCCGAAATGAAGAAAATAAATGTATTACGTTGTAGACATCATTGTTTAAAAAGATTGTGGCATATAGGAAGCGTAATGTGAACGTCATGCAGAATTGTCTAGGAGCACAGTGCAAAAATATTCAATGCGTCGCATATACTATCCTTACTTTTTCTGAGTGGCCAAAGACAGCATTGCAGAACTAACATTCACACAGTTAAGTACATACATACATACATATACCAAGGCTTTTTCCCCCTTACAAGGGAGGTAGCCAAAAAGGGAAAGGCATAAAATCATTTCCACCCAATCCATCCCTGAATACACTCCACACCCCTCCACCCTCCCTCTTATCTGAGCACCTCCTGGATGACAGGTCATCCCTGCACCTTGTCCACTGCCCTGGGTCAGAAGCAGTGTCGCAAGACATAGCACATCCACAGCAAAGCCGCTTCATTAAATCGGCGAACCCCCTCTCCGTCCCCCCATTGCATAAAAGGAGAGGACGGGGAGAAACCCCTTCGGGCTGCGTCAACTTTTGCTCACACATACTAACTCACCCCCCAACCCCCACCCCCGCCCATTCCACCTCATGCAATCACAACATCATCCATATACAACCATTCTCCATTCACCCCTGTCTTCTGTCCTCTCCTGTCCTTCCTCAACAGACATTCCCCTCTTCCCAAAGCCCCCTTCACCCCATCCATCTACCTCATCCTAGGACGTCCCCTCATGTTCACTCCCTCCACATCTGCCTTCCACACCTCTTTTACTAGTCTTTCTTCACTCATTCTTTCCATGTGTCCAAACCATCCTAATATTCTTTCATCAACCCTATCTCTCCCAGCTCCTTTTCCACCCCTGTTCTCCTCCTCACCTCCTCATTTCTCACTCTATCTAGCCTAGTAAACCCCATCATACTTCTCAGACACCTAATCTCAAACACATTCAAACTCCTTCTCTCTTCCTCTCTTATGTTCCATGTTTCTGCCCCATACAGTGCTGTTGGCACAATCACTCCTTCATACAGTCTCCTCTTAGCATCCACTCTCAAATGTCTAATCCTCATTACACTCTTTAATCCACCAAGGCATTTACTCGCTTCTCTCAATCTACATTCTACCTCCACATTCACTCCACCTTTTCCTGCCACATTTGCACCCAAGTATCTAAAACTATCCACTTCCTCCAGTCGCTCTCCCTTAATGCTCACTTCCAGTCTACTGCCATTTTCACCCTTTGTACATCTCATCACCTTACTTTTACCCACATTTATCTTTAGCTTTCTTCTATCACATACTCTCCCAAACTCTTTCACCTACTTCCTCAATCCCTCCTCCGATCCTGCCACAAGCGCAGTGTCGTCCGCAAACAACAGCTGGCTCACCTCCCACTTTTCTCCATTTTCTTTAACCATCTCCAATCCCTTGCCCACTACCCTTGCATTTACCTCTCGCACCACCCCATCCATGTATAAGTTGAACAGCCAGGGCGACATAACGCATCCTTGACGAAGTCCCACCTTTACTTCGAACCACTCACTCTCTCCATTTCCAATCCTGACACAAGCTCTACTACTCCCATAAAAACTCTTGACAGTTAAGTACTAATATGAAAACTTCAGAGAGATATTTTGGTTCAAAATAATAGCTCATAACTATACCGTCTATCGTAACATCTTGCCTGCTGTCATGGATAAAAAATTTGAGAGTCGAGACAACTCTCAAAAGACGATGAATAACTCTCAATATCGGTGAAGGAATTGTCTGTTTCGCTACAGAACGACATCTTTAATTGAGATGGCCTAGGTCGGTACACAAACCATTATGTCATCAGAACTAATACTAAGAGATAACGCTGCATGCATCAAGTTCCACTGGGCAGCTCAGTCTGCTCCGAGACCTCAGCTAGTAAATTCGTTTTGCTGCCGAGACACCAGCTAGCGAATACCTCTTGTTAAGTTTATCACTCCCTGTGAAGTCTATATATTCGAACAGTGACAAGTGATTGTGTTGTGTTTTTTGTAATTGTATACTACAGCGCTATATTGTTACAGGTATAAGATAAAGTGTAGTGTTCTAGTGATTTAAAATCAAAGCAGTAGTCTGTTACTGTACTCCAAAGGTAGGAGTAACAGTATAAGGTAAGCAGTATAGAAACATTCAAACTTAATTAAACACCAGGGCCTGACGGTTGGCACCCAAGAATCTAAAATGAAATGAAAAGTGAGATTGTTGTTTCATCTAAAATTATTTTCAAGACATCCATCATATCCGGAGATGTCCGAAGAGAATGGAAGCTAGTTAACATTACTTACATATTAAAAAAGGTGACAAAAAGAAACCAAATAACTACAGGCTTGACTTCCATCGTAGGAGAAATGATGGAGACTATCATCAGAGATGCTGTCGAACATCATTTAGAAAGTAACTGATAAATGATAGCCAAAATGGATTCAGACGGAAACATTCTTGTGTCTTACGCAAATTCTACAACACAGTCATCTCGAATTATGACAAGAGAAATAAAATAGGTTTGATATATCTAAACTTTGCAAAAGGTTTAGATACCCTCCACCACGAAAGACTACTTACTAAATTAGCTTTACACGGAATAAGTGGTAGCCTATTAGGTTGGTCAAACGATCGAAAAGAGTTGTTCTAAATGGCAAAACTTCTAGATGGAAAAATGTTACGAGTGTAGCTCCTTAAGGTTCCGTTTTTGGGCCACTTCTATTCATAGTATGTATACTCGTAAATGATATAGACCACGGACTGAAATATATTGTCTCCAAATTTGCTGGTGATACAAAACTGTGCGGAATGGCAAATTATACACTGATATACAAATTTTAAAAAGTTGCGGATATATTGGTATCCAACACTTGTTCTATGACATGTGAAACATGCTGATTCAGGATATGAAAACCATTTGTCTCTGTCACCCACCGTTTATTTGATATACGCCTTCAACCATTTATATTTCACTAGACCAATTTATTTTTACATGAGTAATAATGAACATGGCATCAGCTAAGTAAATAGTGAAATTGAGGTGCATGGCACTTGTATTATACAGTAATATCTAGTTCAACATATAATATACACATGCAATCCATACACACTGAAATACTTTCTTAATCTAAGGTGCGTTTGGTTTGAATTTCTTGGTCGTAGACTTGCGTTTGTGCTGAGCATTTGGTATGTCACGCTGAAGTGACCAGCAGTAGTCGGCCAACATTGCTACACTCCATCGACCTTGATACCGTGACTCCATCACCGAGATGTCCTGGTGAAAACGTTCACCGTGTTCGTCACTAACTGAACCTAGGTGTTCGGGGAAGAAGTCAAGATGTGAGTCGAGCAGATGAATTTTAAGGGACATGTTGGCTCCCAAGTGTTTGTACGCACTGATGCATTTCTTCACAACATTAACATGGTCTGCAGATTTATAATTTCCAAGGAAATTGACTACAACTGATTTGAATGCTACCCATGCATTTCTTTCAGTATCATTCAGTAAGTTTTGGAAGTGTGTGTCAGCAATTACCTTCCTTATTTGTGTACCTATGAACACATCTTCCTTCACTTTCGCATAACTCAACCCTGGAAACTTGTTGCAAAGGTATCGAAAAGCATCTGAGTCGTTGTCTAGTGCCTTCACGAAATTCTTCATGAGCCCCAGCTTGATGTGAAGCGGTGGCATGAGAACCTTATCACAGTCAATCAACGGCACACGAAGTACATTTTTATTTCCTGACTGCATTGTGTTTCTAATTGGCCAACTCTTTTTTTATGTAGTGTTGCTTTCTATCTCTACTGTCCCGCTCGCAGATAAAACAGCAGTACTTGGTGTACCCTGTCTGCATTCCCATGAGAATGGTGATGACTTTTAAATCACCGCAGATACACCATTTATACTCTTGATAGCGATTTTTTTCAAGAAGTAGCGACATAGTTTCATATGTTTCTTTGAGGTGGATAGAATATCCAACAGGGACTGTTGCATATTTGTTTCCATTGTGTAATTATACTGCTTTCAAACTTGTTTTAGATGAGTCAATGAACAATCGCCATTCTTCAATGTTGTGTTCCACCCCGAGACTTGACATGAGTCCTTCGACATCAGAACAGTAGCAAATGGTGTCACTCATTGCAAATAATTTCTCAAGTTCCTTCTGTCTGTGGCGAAAATGTGAAGTAGTTGTACCCGGTGCAAGCAAATTAAATTCTTTAAGGCGTGAACCGAGCAATTCCGCTTGACCTTTTGTTAGGGTCAGGTCCCGTACGAGGTCAGACAGATCAGCATTGTTAACTAAATGAATACCTTCTCCGGATTGGTAGTCAGGGTCGGATACGTTGCTGGAAGACGAAGGAGAACTTTCTGCTTGCGTTTCTTCATCAACTGTATATTCTGCAGGTGCTATTGGTATTGGACAACTTACGGGATCATGTGGAATTGGTTTAGAAACTGAGAGAACGTCTGGATACTTTACAGATGCACGAGTTTTGTAAGAAAAGCCTGTGACATTTGCCAAACAAAAATAACAGTCTGTTGTATGGTTTCTTGACTCACGCCATATCATGGGAACTCCGAATGCCATAAGGTTGTTCTTCGCCTTCCTAATCCAACCACGCAAGTTGCATGCGCATGTCATAGAGATGAACTGTGGTGCCCAGGACTTACCAGTATCCACCTTTGAATCATAATATAGTTCATATGCTTTCTTCAGAAATGGTGTAAAAGTCTTCCGATGGGATTTGTCTGTTAGATAGCCGCACACATAGCAAAACAGATCCGGTGAATTTATACAACCTCTGGACGCCATAATTTCGCCTTAACCTGAAAATTGAAAAAGAAAAATATGAAAGATTAGTAATGCTATATCTTAAATGTTTTGACACGTTACATTAAATACAACTATTTTTACAGACGACGATAATATTGTATGGCGTTGTATGAAAAATGACTAAAAACGCGGGGGTTAAAAAAATGTGATGAACGGTGTTTCTAGAAAATTATTTTTTGTTAATATTTTAGAAACCTGACGTGATCGAGCAAAACGGCTTTCAGATTTGAAATCAGCATAAAGAACTACATTAGAAAAAGTGAACACCATACCAGATATCTATAGCTTGTTTATCAATGTTATCACTTAAACCAATTAGATATCAAGAAGATTTAGATACATTACAACAATGGTCTGAAAAGTGGCTAATGAAATTCAACACATGTAAGTGCATGGTTAGGCACATAAGTAAATATAACAGTAAGTACGATTACAAGTTATTTTGAAATTCGTTAACAAAAGTGGATAGTGAAAATGATCTCGGCGTAATTATCAGTAACGATCTCAAATTATTTAAGCAGTGTATTTCAGCCTCTAACTTCAAAAGTCCATCTCTCATTAACAAGCTATATAAAACGTTAGTTCGTCCACAATTAGAATATGCTGTTTCCATATGGTCACCAAATCCCATTAAAGACCTTGACAGATTGGAAAAAATGCAACGGCGAGCCACAACACCGATTTCAAATATCAAAGGTAAATCTTGCGAAAGTCGACAAAAACATATGAATCTGTTTTCCCTAAAAAAGCGTAGACTCACAGGTGACTTAATACAGGTCTTTAAGATACTAAAGGGAATTGACAACATCAAAAGTGACAAAATGTTCACATATAATGAAAATCAGACTAGAAATGATATTCTCAAACTGTCATGAAATAGATTGAATTTGGAAGTGGGTAGAAACATCTTTGCCAACCGTATAGTTAATGAATGGAATACAAACTTCCTGCATAGGCAGTGCAATGTACTTCAGTTCAAAGCTTTAATGCTCATTTAGATAAATACCTAAGATGCTGTAATGCCTGCCATTTATTTTATATTATTTGTTTATTATTATTTGCTTGATTATTATTTATTATTATTCATCTGTCAATTTATTATTATTTACTATTTACCTGTTTGTTTATTATTTAACTTTACCTATTTATTTTATTCATTATTATTGATATCATAGTTTTTTATTTGTTTATTTATATATTTATCTATTTATTTATCATTATTATATTTTTCGCATCTGACATAGTTATGAAACATGCCTCTCCTTTGCAATATTAAGTTATTGAATGTATTGTCTGTGTTACTTCTATATCTCTAGTTTATTCTCTCTCTCTCTCTCTCTTTGGAAATGCCTTGTACTCGAGATTGTCCGTCAGGGTTGCGAGAGACATTATAATGGTAGGAGATACGCTTGCTATGAAGATTCCAATTAACAGAAGGAAAGAAAACGTCATATACTTATTTCGGCTGAAACCATATGCTTTATTCAGCTGGCGGAGCCTCACACGCGTATATACTTTTGTGTATTATGTGTTCTTGTGTGAGCGTTTGTATGTGTATGCACATATGTGATTCACCATGGTTTTAGATCAATTGTTGGACTCGTGATCGACAGCTATTTCGCTCCCGGAAGAGAGCGTATGTGTATGCATGTGTGGAAACTCGCGACCCCCAGAGGAAACCCTAGTCTCAAGAGGAACCTCTAGTCTCAAGAGGAACCCCTAGTCTCAAGAGGAACCCCTAGTCTCAAGAGGAACCCCTAGTCTCAAGAGGAACCCCTAGTCTCAAGAGGAACCCCTAGTCTCAAGAGGAACCCCTAGTCTCAAGAGGAACCCCTAGTCTCAAGAGGAACCCCTAGTCTCAAGAGGAACCCCTAGTCTCAAGAGGAACCCCTAGTCTCAAGAGGAACCCCGGGCCTCTAGAGGAACGCCGAATCCCCAGAGGAATCCCAAGCTCCTAGAAGAACACCGAGTCCCCAGAGAAACCCCGGGCCTCATGAGGAACTCAGGGTCCCTAGGGGAACCCTGGCCCCCAAAGGAACGCCAGGCTTCTAGATGAACTCCTGCACGAAGAAGAATCTTCGTTTTGCTACTACATTTGTATATCAGTTGTTTGTTTTCCCCCCTGACATAGGATGTCTCATTTCTGCCGGGCGGGGCAATGGCGTCATCAAAAACAGGAAAACGATATTTCTATTTATACTTAGATGTATGATTTTTCGTTTTTTTTTTTTTTTCTTTTTCATCATTACAGGCACCGGCTTTGTTTGACCTGCGGCACTGTTAGTTTCGCGTCCTGATTGCTGAAAGATACATTTTAGCCCTCTTCCTTGGAGGTTCCTCTCCTTTATCTTCGTTTTCTTCATCACTTATCCGGAGAAGTAATGCTTTACGAAACCTTCTCATGCCTCTTCTGTTATATCTTCTTCAGAAAGCTCTAATCCATAAAACATGTCGTCGGTGTACTCGAAACCCTTATTCTCGCTTAGGTTCCTATTAAACTGTAAAACGTACGTAACGATTCCTTTACGTTGAACACCTTAACACCGCCATAGAGGAAAGGGAAAGCTTTACAGTGGTCTTATGCTTGCAGCGACGGCTTTATCGCTATGCAGCGCGTCCCTCGATAGTTTCTTGGTGTCGGTCAGCCACTTCCAGATGTGTCTTTGACGTTTCTGCTCAAGTGCTGTGCCCTCGGGCTTCGTGTAGGCACGATATGGTAAGACCTTTATGAGGTGTCTCCCTTTTTCACCCCACCGCTGGTC
>NW_027467715.1:1331370-1403870 GCF_046742065.1 Oratosquilla oratoria
AATTTAGGTTAGAATACATTGTGCTACATTTGGACGAGTGGCATTAGATTATGTTACAGTGCGATACTTGGGTACAGGTTAGGTCAGGCTAGGATACTAATTTCATGCAACGAATTATCTTGCCTGTTTATACTTTTACAAACTATTCCGTTTGTCTCCAAGCTATAACTGTGTGGTTCCCTTTGGTAATGACGTGGTAACATGTCCTATATAGATAATCTCTTTTGGCAGTAGCGCACGGGATTCGAACCCGATGCGTTTGGAAGTAAACTCCCAAACCGCACACACGCCTTAGACCGCTCGACCACTAAACAGCATAAAACCTTGGGAACTCATTGTCTAACTGACTCTCGAGATTGGGGAGGGCGCTTACTACACCCATTAACCACCCGTTTCACCACCAAGGCCGCTGCATCAAGTGGGAGTTGTAAGGACCGGATCGAAATCCCTTCACGCATGTCGCCAACGTAACCATTTGAGAAATTCGCTAGTGGACAGCGACATCAATCAGATAATCTCTTTTGGCAGTAGCGCACGGGATTCGAACCCGATGCGCTTGGAAGTAAACTCCCAAACCGCACACACGCCTTAGACCGCTCGACCACTAAACAGCATAAAACCTTGGGAACTCATTGTCTAACTGACTCTCGAGATTGGGGAGGGCGCGTACTACACCCATTAACCACCCGTTTCACCACCAAGGCCGCTGCATCAAGTGGGAGTTGTAAGGACCGGATCGAAATCCCTTCACGCATGTCGCCAATTTCGATCCGGTCCTTACAACTCCCACTTGATGCAGCGGCCTTGGTGGTGAAACGGGTGGTTAATGGGTGTAGTAAGCGCCCTCCCCAATCTCGAGAGTCAGTTAGACAATGAGTTCCCAAGGTTTTATGCTGTTTAGTGGTCGAGCGGTCTAAGGCGTGTGTGCGGTTTGGGAGTTTACTTCCAAGCGCATCGGGTTCGAATCCCGTGCGCTACTGTCAAAAGAGATTATCTGATTGATGTCGCTGTCCACTAGCGAATTTCTCAAATGTCCTATATAATTCATTGGTGAGAGCACTGCCATCCTGACAGTCCTCCCCGATCCCATTTTCTATAAGTTGGTCATTACTTCCTTATGCGGCATCCCTGAAGCTCCGATTCCGCACCCATGAGCCTCTCATTTTTTTTTTTTTTTTTTTCTGAACTAAAGCCACTTCTTAAGCCGTAATGGCTTGTGTGCAGACCAAATTGATTGCGTGACCCATCTTCCATGCCTTGTCAGTCGATAACTGTGTTTGGTACTTTATTTTTCTACAACAAACAACTTGGATTTACGATAAAACACTTGTTATACTTAAGCTGTGGCCACTAAGTTAAGCTAAACATACAAAATGTAAACACGAACTATGCGAGGAAAGGTAACCGTCCAATGTGGCGGACTAACGACAAGTCACGTGATAAGGTCACGGGGGGTGAAACCCCTCCATATGATTACTAAGTCTATTCCATTCATTTACCACTCTCCTGGTAAACCAGTTCTTGCCTATTTCCTTCTTAAATCTAAATTTGTCCAGTTTCATCCCATTACTACGAGACCCACACTGCTGTCTTAATATGAAGCTCTAGCACTCATCTTCTTTGCATAGTCAATTTCTAAGCCCTTGCATTATTTTGGTCATTCTCCTCTGTACTGATACTAGAGAATAGCAAACCGCAATGTTGACGTCACAATTACCACGCTCTCTATCGGCAGTTGGGTAAAATATCAAACGCGATGAATTTTGTATACGAAAAGAGTAACAACGACGACATACGACATATTTCCAAAGGTTTTATTGTTAGACGACGATGTCCCTGGGGACAAGATTGACATTCAACGTAATGAATGTTATTCCAACATTCAATTGAAGCGTTGGTTGGAGTGTCGAAAACCAAAAGCAAGTTGAAACAAAGCCGAAGCTGTGGAAAAGTAAGACTATTTTCCACGGCATCATATGCCGGTCTGGCCTTTTCGTAAGATGTCTAGGCTTTGTTTTAATATAGGTTTACCATGTATCGCGTTACCCGGCGATTGCAGTGTTTTAAAGCTTTCAAGGCCGTACTTTATCAGCGTTTATTTTTATTAATATGTCTACTGGCCACAGTTTACGGGGACCCACTGATGACATACTATGCAGTGCATATTGCATAGGTATAGCAAATTCAGTTTTTATTTATTTGATATGGCTTGCTAGGCCAGAAGAGTAATTCAGTTGCCAAGGGGATTTTCAAAATAAGTATGGTCCTACTACATGTATGTGTATTGTGTGTGTACTGACCTCCTAGACTTAGTTCGTCAGGCTTACCTATTTCGACCCTATTTTTGTTTCATGGGAAGTTACGAGACTATCTTATATGGGTCCCATCTCTTTAACATAGCTTGGGTGTAAAAGTTAATAGGAACGTCAATGTTCAAATAAATTGCACCAGTTCACATGAATATGTACTTTCTACATCATTTATGATTATGTCTCTGTAGTGCATGTATACGATGTTCCCTTAATGGCACATTTGTTTTCCCAATAACTGTTATGATCACCGCTCTATTGCCCAGGTACACTGATCGAGTCTTGCCTTAAATTCATTGATAGTTGGGGCGGTGACTGCATTCCATAAATTCAGAGCCCTCACACTAAACGAATTAGCTCGAACTAGAGTTCTCCAGTGCCCTTGTATTCTCAACTTCGCGTGTTAGATCTTGCACTTCTTATATATATATTCTAAGAAGACACTTTCGTCAATGTTTGTCAACGTTCGTTAGCAAGGGTAACACGTGCGTAATAACATGTGACGTCATAGCAATGTTTGTTTCTATTTTTAGAAACTGTAAGGATCGTTGTTAATATCCATTCTATAGGACGGTGACCGAAAATGTACCGCACAATAAAGAATGGGTCTAGCTATTGCAAGTTAGAGTGATTTAAAACAAACCTAGTCTTGTTGAAACAGTTGATTCAATTGCAACACCACTCAGCAGTAACTGTTTGTTCATGTCAAAAGCAAATTGGATATTCATTTCAGTGAAGTTGTTTAATTCGTGTAAATCACATTCATATTTATATGTAACATCTTTTCACTTATGTTTTAATATTCTCACATATTCTTGTTTACATGTAGCATCTTTTCAGCGATGTGTTCCGTTTTTAAAGATTATAGTATTTCAACGATCGTTTTGACATAGTTCATGCCTGAACTGAGTAGTTCGTGGTGCTGATACATTTCGCATGAGACCAGGAACTGTCCAGAGATGTATCAGGATTTACATTTGTTAAACTGCTCCTCTAGCTTCTGATTCATCTGTTTGGGAAGGGGACTATTGCCTATGTAACCCTTTGATACGTAGGTCGTCTTGGACTGGAGGTGATGACCTGGACGATTAATGGAGTCCATGCGTAATTGTGAGTTAACGAAGCAGTCTAGTATGCTTGCAGACTAGGCGCAAATAGGCTGTGAGTATGACTGGCAGTGGAGACTATTGCTTGGGCGAGTGCTGTATGAAGAGTTCATATGAGGGTGAGCTAGTTGCGTAATAGAGACGAAGGATGTAGTTGTAGGTCGGCTGGACTCAAAGCTGCGTACATGATAAAACGTAGATGTAGGTAGAATTCTTCTGAACACTAAGCTGCGTGCGAATAAGAACTGAGCAACACAGGAAGAACGTTGAAGAATTAAGAAAAATGGCGGATTTTGCGTCGCACCGTTGGAGAATAAGATGGTGATGAGAACGAATTTAGCAGTAATGCAAACTAAATAAATCGTCACAGTGCACTCGTAAGTCTGTAGCGACCACAGCAGCCACTATATGTTGTAGTCTAAATTGAAACTACAACGATGATGTAAAATGATAGTCACTGTTCACGCACAGGCCTACATGGTGAAACTGATGAGCGGGCCTGGGTACTAGTGGTGGGCAGCTACCGGTAAAGTTACCGGTTTTATCGGTAACAGCCTTGACGGTAGCTTACCGGCAATAATTCTGCTACCGTTAAGGTTCCGTTAACCGATAAGCTATACCAAACACTCGTGGAGCGGTAAGCACGTCTCGGCTTGGTGGTACTGAGTGACGGTAGTGGTGGGCAGCTACCGGCAGTTACGGGTTTTATCGGTAACAACCTTGACGGTAGCTTACCAGCAAAAAATCTGCTACCGTTTAGGCTCCGTTAACCGATAAGCTATCCCATAATACTCAAAGAGCGGTAAGCACGTTTCGGCTTGGTGGTACTGAGTGACAGTACTGACGGCCCTACGTAGGATGAAAATTAACAGGAACGTATTCAACGTGCTAGATCGTCCTGCTCCCTTCTCGGCCCACAGATGCACAGTACGAAATGTACGTATTCGAATATGAAAATTAACAGACGTGCTAGATCGTTTTGTTCGCATCTCGGCCCGCAGAGGTTCAGTGCAAAATGTACGTATTCGAATAGTCAGCCTATGTGATCTAGAAATGAAGAGGTGGTCAAACTACTCGAAATCTTTCAGTCTGCCTAAAAAATGGTTAGCGGAAGTGAGAGGATGGAAATAAGGCACGTTGTAAAGTTTGTAGAACGGACATGAAAGCTCACAGAACGGGGAGATTGGAGAGACACTTACCAGATCTTCATATTTAACTTTATATTTAATGTTTATTAATATATGCATATTTACATAAATGTACGCAGGTGCTCATGAAAGACACCATCTGCATGTTACAATCTATTTGTACTGTACTTGTATTGGAGTTAATCACAAACAAGTTCACAAATACACTTATCAGACTCGCACGAGTGATGACTGACAAGGATATATATATAAGCTATGGGTTGGGGCAGGGAATACAGTATACCACAACAGACTCACGGAAATCAGAGACAAGAATAAGCGGGCAGAGACGATCAAAGATTCTGGTGGATTAACACTGTGCCCATTGAAGTGGCCTCTACGACGCAAGGTAACGTGTTATTCAAAAATCATATTTTGTTAGTGATACGCATGTAATTATTATTCGCGTAGTCCAATTATTATTCGCGTAGTATCCAATTGGCACACCTCCACCAATCTAGGGTTAAGTAACTATTATTTGCGAGCCTTACCCTAGATTGGTGGAGGTGGCGCGCGCTGGCGATTCCGGTGGGCATGTATCCAAATGGATACACAGAATAAAAAATTAAAATAAAATATATGCGTGTGTTTTTTGTCCATTTAAAGGTACTATAATATAAATATAGGGATCGTAGAGTCCTGCTAATACAAAATTAACGTAATTCCAATATAAAAAATGACAACTATGAACAATTGAAAAAAACTTTGACAAATTCAAAGGGTTGAGATTGTGTTCCTGAGCCTAATATAAGAGGAACTTGGTAAAAAAAAAACATTATGAAAATGACCTACATATGTCATCTCGCACAAAACCTTTAAAACCTCAATTGTACAAAAAAACTTTGTCCTGACTAAATGAAAAATGGGTGATTTTGGAAATGAATTTTTATGTGTAATGTGTAAAAATGATGTATGTAATTATTTTTCTTTTATGAAATTGTTTCTATGTGAAAAATATATTCTTTGTATGAAATTGCACTTACATAGAGACGGAAGTGGAGTGTGAGAGGGGGAGGGGGGGATTGGTGCGTAGGCCTATGCACTGAGGGAGAGGAGGTAATGCTGTGACCTTACACGCACCCCCTCCCTACTCCCCGCCCACGAGAGTTGGAGTAACGACTCGGAGCGCAGGATTTTTATAGTGACGACGTTACAAAACTTGTGACTACACACCATAGTAGGATGAAATTTGTTTAGATTTAAGTCATAAAGGCGACTCGAACTTGGGACGTCACTACTACCTCACGAGTCTTTTACCGGTAAATTACCGGTAATTCCGGTAACGGCATTGTTGTTTACCGGTAATTCCGGTATTGAAATTAGCGGTATTTGCCCAGCACTACTGGGTACGCTCACAGTCGCGTCACTTAAGATACCATATGTACACTAGCCACTATAATTATAGAGATCAAAATACGTGTGTGTGTATATATATATATATATACACACACACACATTTAGGCACATGTAAAATGGATTTGATATGTACTCACTAGTGGATGAGTGGTTTAGAACTTTAGACAGATGAGAGTGTGGGTGCAGGGATAATAAGCGAAGATGGGCTGGAACTCCTTTATTGCTTATAAGTTTCGACCGAGTCGGTCTTCTTCAGTAAGCTGTCTACAATTTTTTTTTCTTTTTTTTTTTAGTCCCAGCGGAGGAATCCGATTTAGGGACTGTCTTTTAGTTTCTCAATATTAGCTGTGTGTCTACATCTAGTATATCTAATTCGTCTCCGGGAAGATGTCGAGCCCAAGTGGCGCTATAATAAGTGTCCAACTGGTGAGGTGGAGATTAGATGGGCTGCCATGATGATGCTGTGGTGGTCGGTGATTGAATATAACATTCTTGGGGGGTTCTTCCCAAGGAGGTTTAGCAGCGGTTGGAAGTGGTTACGAAGGATGGGGCATAGGAATAAGCAGTGGAGGAAAGAGACCAGCTCCGTCCCGCAGGCACAGACGGTCTTCAGATAGCGGGTTTTCCAGTGGTTGACACGGATTCTTGAGATGAGGTGAAGAATGTGGGTTGGAAGTGGATGAGGGTGGGCCCGGAGGCCTTAGTGCATGTCTTGATGGGCCAGCCTCGGGTAGCGGCAGTCCCGGCATATTCCTCTGACCAGAGCTCCCATGTTGCTTGGTCAATTTTTTTGTTGGCATCACTTGTCTATGTTCAAGAGCGGGAATAGAGCCAGCCGACCGCCTCCGTGTCCCCCAAGCCCAAATCGATCCATACCCACCCTGGATCATGAAGCCGCCGGAGGTACGAACCAATGTCCCTGGAGTAGCAAAAGAAGATCCCCCACATCAAATCGCCACCTGTACTCGAGAACTGCTGGCTAAGGAATACGCAGACAACTTCAAGATCTTCACAGACGGATCGGTACTCAGTGACGGCAGAACAGGAGCAGGACTGTTCTTCGAGACCACGCGAGAGCACTTCGAAGTGAAGCTCCCGCCCACCACCATCCTAACTGCCGAACTCGTCGCCATCAGAGAAACTTTGAATAAAGTCAAAACTCTCCCCCGTTCCCCAACGCAAATAGTCATCCTATCGGACTCCCAGTCCAGCCTAAATGTAATACAGAGTGAGTACTGCAAAACAAGACCGGAAATCCTCAAGGAAATCCTAATCCTTCCAGAAGAAATCGCACGACGCAGACTCCGTCTTCGTTTCCAGTGGGTGCCCTCCCATGTAGGCATCCATGGAAACGAGATGGCCGACCGAGCTGTCTACAAACTTTTTTTTTTTTTTTTTTTTTAAATTTTAGTCCCTGCGGAGCTAGCCGATTTCAGGACTGTCTTTAATTTCTTCTATGGCCGTAATATCTTATTTATTATTAATTTAATTTTATATTTATTTATTTACCGGAGTGCGGAATTTTGTTATATTTGACCCGGCTGGAGGGGGTCATAGTAGGCCTCCCACGGGGGAAGAGCAGATTAGGCTGGCAGCCATGATTATTTGGGATTTTCCGGCGTCTGATGTGCTGTTTGCCCTCAATTGGTCTAGGGCGGTGGAGGGATCTCCGAAGAGATTTCTTAAAACTTTAAAATGGTCCCTGAACTGTCTGCAAACGAAAAGGCAGTGATTGAAAGAGACCTGTTCACTGCCACAGGTACAGAGAAGATTTAGAAATTTGGTTCGCCAATGATTTACCCTTATTCTGGATATCATGGCTAACATATAAGGGGGTACAGAGGGGAAGGTCGGGGGTTTTCCTCCGTGACAGGTTGTTGTCGGCCATCCCCGAGCGATGGCAGTGGCGGTGAAGTCTGCCTTCCAGGTCTCCCAGATGGCTCTGTTGATCTTGTGCAGGGCGTCGCTGACCGTGAATTTGATGGAAATCATGTCCTCTTCAGGCGCCAGGGCGCCCTTCTTGGCTGCCCCATCCGCCTTTTCATTACCGTGCAACCCCACATGTGAGGGAACCCATTGATATCTTATCTGAATATCTTTGTTGGAGGCCTCAGCAGTGAGGTGCAGTATTTCTTGCAAAATGTCTGGTTGCGAGTCGCATTGACAGCTCTGAAGTGCCTTAAGGCTGGCTCTTGAATCTGAGAGCACGGTGATGCAAGCTGGCGGATGGGGAAGAGCGAGAACTATTTTAATGGCTTCCCGAATGGCGATTAATTCGGCCGAGAAGATGGAGGTGGGGGGAAGCTTCACGGAGATGGACTCTTGTGTGTTTTCCAAGAATATCCCTGCGCCTGTGCGGCCATCCTCAAGCACAGAGCCATCTGTGTAGACAAGGAAGTCCTCCTTGTACTCCGTCCTTATCATCTCCCTCACATGTGCTAGGAGAAGTCTTGGCATCTCAATCCCGGAATTTCTGAGACAACTGTTGGTGGTTTCAGTACCCAGGGGTGGCACTGGGTAACAAGTTGTCTCGCATCGGGAGGAAGCCCGGCTTTTATGCAGAGGTCCTTGACAGAGCCAGGCAGACCTTGAATGTGCGTCGTCTGTGAGGCCGGCAACCAATCCTCCCGGAGTTCCTCATCCGTAGAATTTGCAACTTTAGCACTAGTGAACAAGTATTTGCAGGCATTTTTCTTCAGTTGATACCAAAGAGGAAGAACACCTGCTTCATTATACACTTGTTCATGTGGAACTGATGCTGGCAAACCGAGACCCAGGCGGAGCGCTTGGCACTCCACTCTGGCTAATCTACACACTGCCCCCGGGGGAAGATCGTGCATGGCAGGAGATCCGAAGAGGAGCCGGGAGCGTACCAGACTCTTGACCATGGATATCAGTGTTTCCCTCCTTTGACCCCAGGGCTCTCGGCGGATGACTCGGACGAGGTTTAGGGCTCGTCTAGCGTTTATTATGACCTGATTTATGTGGCTAGTCCATTTTCCGTCTCTCTGGAAGATGACCCCCAAATATCGAACTGCCTTAGCTGGGTATATGGGAGTTCCGTCCACTGTGATGTAATTCCAGTCAGGGTAGTCTCCTCTGTTGTAACCTATGCCGTGGACTGGCATGTAAACAGTCTTTGATGCGGAGAGCATGAAGCCCAGGTCGGTCAGTTGGGTCATTACCAGGTCAACCTGTCTCTGAAAGAGACGGAGTTCTGACTTGTGCTGGTCAGAATCCTTTTTGGGCCGCCGGTGCCTAGCTTTCCTCCATAATGCTATGTCATCAGCATAGGCTGTGACGACAGTGTCCTTTCTCACTCCTTTTCCTACATCCCCAAGGAGCAATGTGAAGAGGAGCGGGGCAACTACGGAGCCCTGGGGGACTCCCATATCAATGGTTGACGATCGGCTGAGGTGTCCTTTCGATCGTTCAACCTTGGTTCGACCTGAATGGATGGACTGCAATAATTTGTTCAGTCCCGTCGAAACTGAAATAGTGTTGTGTTTAGATAGCAGTTTACCGTGCAAGACGGTAACAGTTTGGACCTTACAATTATACACCCGAGGACGAGGACGGGGACATGGACAGGTCATCCCGTTGGCTGTCTGGGGATTCCCTTTCCCATACCATGTATATGTTTCCCAATCGTATTTAATCAATTCACTTGCTGCTTTTGACAAACAAACGAAACCTTCCCTGTCCTTGATTACAAAGGATTACAAAGGCGGAGCATGCCGACAGGAGACCTTTTGATCCATATCTAGGTCGGATGCAAAAAAAAAAAAAAAAATACATACACATACATACATATACATATATATATATACACATACATATATATATACATATACATATACATACACATACATACATACACATATATCATATTAATAATAAATTAAAACTATAATAATGTAAAAATAACAAATAAAATACATAAATAAATGCATAGGTATAGTTGAATAACAAACAAACAGGTAAATAGTAAATGATTATAAATTGACATATAACTAATAATAAATGAAAATCAGACAGACAAATTATAACAAAACAAAAAACAAATAATATAACATAAATTATAATCATTACAGCATCTTACTTAGGTATTTATCTAAATGATTCTTAAAGCTTTGAACTGAACTACATTGCACTACCTGTGCAGGAAGTTTATTCCATTCATTAACTACACGGTTGGCAAAGTTGTTTCTACCTACTTCCAAATTGAATCTATTTCCGGACAGTTTGAGACCATTGTTTCTTGTCTGATTCTCATTCATTGTGAAAATTTGGTCACTTTTGATGTTGTCAATTCCCTTTAAAATCTTAAAGACCTGTATCAAGTCACCTCTGAGTCTACGCTTTTTTAGGGAAAACAGATTCATGTGCTTAAGTCGATTTTCGTATGATTTATTTTTGATATTTGGAATCAGTTTTGTGGCTCGCCGTTGTACTTTTTCCAGTCTGTCAATGTCTTTAATGAGATTCGGTGACCATACGGAAACAGCATATTCCAAATGTGGACGAACTAACGATTTATATAGCTTGTTAATGAGTGATGGACTTTTGAAATCAAAAGATCGCGCAATCAATCCCAGAATCTTATTTGCTTTCTCAGAGGCTGAAATACACTGCTTGGATGATTTGAGGTCGTTACTGATAATTACGCCGAGATCTTTTTCACTATCCACTTTTGTTAACGAATTTCCAAATAACTTGTAATCGTACTTACTGTTATTTTTACCTATGTGCATTACCTTGCATTTACTTGTGTTAAATTTCATTAGCCACTTTTCAGACCATTGCTGTAATTGATCTAAATCTTCTTGAATATCTAATTGGTTTGAGTGATCATTTGCCACTCCACACAGTTTTGTATCATCAGCAAATTTGGAAACAGTAGATTTTAGTCCATGGTCTATATCATTTATATATACTATGAATAGAAGTGGCCCAAGAACGGAACCCTGAGGAACTCCACTTGCAACACTTTTCCATCCAGAAGTTTTTCCATTTAAAACCACTCTCTGTTTTCGACCTTTCAACCAATTACTAGTCCAACCTAATAGGCTACCACTTATTCCATGCAAAGCTAATTTAGTAAGTAGTCTTTCGTGTGGGACGGTATCAAAAGCTTTTGCAAAGTCTAGATGTATTAAATCTATATTGTTTCTTTTGTCATAATTCGAGATAACTGTGTTGTAGAATTCGAGTAAGTTAGTCACGCAAGAACGTTTCCGTCTGAAACCATGCTGGCTATCATTTATCAAACGGTTACTTTCTAAATGATATTCGATAGCATCTCTGATGATAGTTTCCATTATTTTTCCTACGATCGAAGTCAAACTTATAGGCCTATAGTTATTTGGTTTCTTTTTGTCACCTTTTTTTAATATGGGAGTAACGTTAGCTAGCTTCCATTCTCTTGGGACATCTCCGGATATGATGGATTTCTTGAAAATAATTTCTAATGGAACAACAATCTCATTTTTCATTTCCTTTAAGATTCTTGGATGCCAACCGTCAGGCCCTGGTGTTTTATTAACTTTGAGTTTGTCTATACACCTTTTAATTTTTTCTTTTGTTATATTTACCGTAGTGAGTAAGTTTACCCCAGACTTTTCACAGGTTTCAGTTTGGAATTCATTTTGAGGTGTTTCGTTTACGAATACCGAGCTAAAATAATTGTTTAAGATATTACACATTCCTTCATTTGAATATTCAAGTTGACCGTCAGCAGATAATAGTGGACCAATGTGATTCCTAACAACCTTTTTATCTCTAATGTAACTATAGAATTCTTTGGGATTCTCTTTGGATTTATCAGCGATGTTCATTTCGTATTGTCGTTTTCTTTTTCTTATTGTCTTTTTTAAATCTCTCTGTATTGATACATAACTTTCATAGTCATTAGATGCACCCGAGCACTTATATTTCTTATAAGCCTGTCTCTTTTTAGCAATACTTTTTTCAGTTTCTTTGTCGAGCCACTTTGGGCGAGCCTGATTTGGTGGACGTCTGTCCTTAAAAGGAATGTAAGTTTGAATCATCTTAGTGAGCGTATTTTGAAATATTTCCCACATCTGATCTACAGGCCTTTCGTTTAATTTTGCCTCCCAATCTGTAAGCTGAAGCTCCTGACGTAGTTCTATGAACTGAGCTTTACTGAAATCGGGTATTTTAGAAGCACAATTATCTATTCTAAAATTGTTTAGGAGTTTGAATCTGACTAAGTTGTGATCGCTATTTGCAACAGATTCACCGACTTCTACATCAGTTACCATGCTTTCGCGGCTAGTGATCAATAAATCGAGTAAGTTTCCATATCTTGTGGGCTCTTTTACATGCTGAATTAAGTAATTGTCACCAAGAAAATCAATCAAGCGACTACCTATATGGCCATGTTCAAGGGTCATCCAATCAATGTCAGTAAAATTTAAATCACCCATTATCAATAAATCCCGGTTGCAGAAACTAGACAGTTCTTGAAATAACAGTTTGTCGTCTGCTAATGATAATGTCTTTGGCCTATATATTACACCTATATTCATTTTTTGTCCATTTGTTTGGGTTAACTCTACCCACAAACTGTCATATGCATCCTGTTTCACTTTCTCTAAAACACAAGCATGAACATTGTTTTTAACGTACAGAAGAATTAATATAAGCAGCTTCAGCAGCTTCATGTCTCTTCTTAATCCCGTATGTAAAACCTCGACCCCAACCCAGTGGGGCAAATGTCCAGATTGGTCAGCGTGCTGAACGAGTGAGTTAGACGTCCTGTGTGACCTCAAGTATCGTTTGTGCTCGGCTATGCGTTTCTCGACGCCTCGACCTGACTCGCCGTGATACGAAGATGAGCATCTACCGCAAGGAATGCGATAAATGGTACTGAGGGCGTTTAGGGGCAGTCCCTTTATATTCTTAGTCTTGACAATTCTTCCTATATTAGAATTGGAAGTCCTTGCTATTTTTACCCAACCCTTCCCAAGAAATCTGTCTATGCCTTCAGTTTTCCTAGAGTTAGGAACCGAAATATATTGTATCTTATTATTCTCGGACAATTGGACATTTGGTCTCATGAAGATTTTCCTAGCTACCCCTTTCAGATTGTTAATTACCCCCCCCTGGATATTTTAATTTCTTGAAGGCATTGGTTAGTTAGGTTAACAAGCATGTCTTTAGGTATGCATGGCCTAACATATATGTAAAATCAGATGTAACCTATAGTATAGTTCTGCGAATCTAATGCATCTACGATATTTTTTATCAAAAGTAGAAAATATATAAATAATATCTTTATAGGATTGTGTAAACGTTTATACAAGGAAAAAACAACAAGCACTTACACTTATAGCCTGCGTGGAGCAGTGGACAACTTTCCTGCCTCGGAAAAGGGAAGTTCCGGGTTCGTCTGCACTTGCGCCCTGGCTGGGAAGAACAACCAAAGTCTCCATATCCTATCATCTCTTTTCGCCAGAGAAGGGAGCATTCGACGTTAATGCTCAATTCACTACGTCCTTCGTATTAACTTCTATGTTCATTTTCAGTCAACCCTGCAAGTACCCTACGGCGCACTGTACACTGAAGGCTCAATAACTTTACTTTTCAAGGTATGACAGAAAGGATTATTCACGTTTCATATTCATTATGTCCATGCATCTTCAAGCTATCGTGGAAATTATAGCTTGAAATAAATGGGGGTGTATATCTATTTCTATGGATACTCGTTCATGAACACCAAATGCATTACAAGATAATCTACCATCAGTTGGAGATGTGTCCAGAAAAATATTGTGAAGGCAAAATGGGATCCACGACATTTGGGCACAGGATATTTAGGCACAAGACATTTGGGCACAAAGTGGCCGGTACGACATTTGGGCAAAATATAAAATCGTCATAGTAACAATCAAGCAAATTAGTATTTTTTCAACCACTGAACTTTATTGATTCACACTGCTCACTTGAGTAACTCAGAGGCTCAAGAGATTACATCACTGCTTTCGTACAGCAAAAAATAGTTGAAAGTGTAAATTAATAGCCAAGTTTGTCACGATGTCTTTATAAATCTATGTTATGCCTATCAATAGAATAATGTATTTTTCTATCAAGAAAGTCGGGCACTGAAATGACAAGATACCCTACACACACCTTTCATTATTATATATATATATTTTTTTTGTTTTCTTATTCATAGAGAATCAGAAACAATGCATGTTTCTGATGCTCTGTGATTCTCATATGTATGTCTGAAAGTTTAGGGCAGGAAACTAAGTAATTTATCATCTTTTTGTATTCGTCACGTGGCATAGTAAAACCCAACTAATATAAATTATTCATGCCAAATTTAAAATTTCCATGCCTGTTGTTCAACAGAATCATCTTTTATTATTTTTCCTTGGTTTAGGATCATAATATACAGCACGAATTACAGTATGCTGTGCCCAAATGTCGCACCCAGTACTTTCTGACCAAATGTCCTGTGCCCAAATGTATTGTGCCTAAATGTAATGTGCCCACATGTCGTGTGCCAAAATGTCATGTGCCCAAATGTCTGGATAGCGGCAACATTAACCCCAGTATCATCGATATTATGAATAATTCTGTACCAGAAAAATGACTCGATTACACTCCTGACGACCCTGCTGCTGTCTCAACGACCAAATGTATGACCAACATGAAGAGTAAAATACATCAAATGATTAACTTATCAAGATTTACAGCAGCAATTTGGATTATAGCTGATCAGCTGAAACAAATATTTTAACACAAAGTGAGGATATTATAAGGAGAACTTTACGCAACTGCTGGACCAAAACCGCCCACGAAGAAAGCAAAGAAGGCGCGTGATGAACCACAACACAGAACTTGTTACAGAAACAGGGGAAGAAACAGGGGAAGAAAAGATTTTATTCGAGCGTCGCGTGGACTTGATCACAAGATAACGATACCTGTTGTTGGATTATGCATTTCTTGTAACGAACTAGAGGGATTTGATTATATTATATCCAAATAATTATGAATAAAGTTCAGTTGACATCTTTATAAAATATTTATACTAGTTTATTACATTTTTATTCATTTTCACTATACCATCATTACTTTTAACCCCGAGGGTGTCTTTACAAGCGTTAAGCCAACTTGTCTTCAATTTGATTTGATTATCTCCTGGATAAGCCAGTTTCGAAGTTTTAGGGATCATCCTGGTTTTATGAAATTATTAAATAATGAAAAGTAGAGACGGTGAACTTGAGAGGAAGAATGATGTGGACCATGGGCGTCCGCAAGGGCGGGGGGGACATTTGCCACCCCCTGGAATTTATGGAAAATAAAAAATACAAGGAAAATACAAAATGAATAAAATACAAGAAAAATACAAAATGAATAAAATACAAGAAAATACAAAATGAATAAAATTACATGGAAAATGCAAAATTAATAAAATATGTAGATTCATCAACTGCTTATTACCGTGATTATTCTGTTACTCAGGTTTGTTTATTATTACTAGTACTATTGTTGGAACACGAATTGGATTCGTCGGGGATTTCTGCCAAACTTGTCAATCACCCTGCTCATTTATCTTTAATTATTTCAATCCGTCTTTCCAGAGTGTAAATTAAGGTACCTAAGGATTGTAATTCAAGGTACATTAAGGATTGGATTTTTGTGTGTGAAATTATAATGCATCACAAAAGTACACAAATAGAGATTGGAAATATCACGATTCACTCCAATCTGATGCAATAAGGGCGTCCTCCATAGACCTATGCCCATCTACTAATTCCTGACACAACTTATATATATCTAATTCTTGACACCCCCTTAAAAAATCATATATTCATGGTGTATATTTATGAGAATGAGACATTTTATGTCATACTCACTCATCATATCAACACATGTAAAGATACAAGATGGGAATTGTGATAAACCGTTATTGACGATAATATTTCCGAATGGGAAGAGTGTATCTGTGACAACACCGTGAACTTAATTTGTGAGTTTTAGTCTTGTGACCTTATGTGTTTGTTGGTCTTTGTCTTGTGCGCTTTTGTTTTTGAACTTATCTGTTGTGGGCCTTTATATTGTGCGCTTTTGTATTGAGTTTATGTGTTGTGAGATTGGTGGATTTTTGTCTCATGAGTCTTTTAAGCTCTTGTCTTCTGAGCTTATATTATGTAATTGGGTAAAATTGTCCCAACAGTCGAGCCCTGATGTGGCAGTGCTGTGCCGCACTGCCTTTGCCCCGAACAGTGTAGCAGGGCACAGGATGTCCCTTCATCCACAGTTAGGTGTGCTGAGATGGATTTTAACGATTTGTGTCCGCGTTCATTCAACACCGCTGGCGTGGTCAATGACATCTCACGGAGTACAACCCCGCAAGTGATGGAATGGGACTTCTCGAGTTGTGCGCTGAGGTCATGCACTTCTTGTAGAAAAGATGGATAGATACATATCTAAAAGAATATATGCAAACGAAGGATTGAGGGAAAGAAAATTGGGGGAATTGGAAAAAAATAGATATTAGATACTAAGAACTAGTTAATTGGTAAGTGATAATGGGTAATTTATTGATATAACTGATCATTTAACATGTTATCGAATAACGGATAACAGACAAAATTAACATACATGTTTCTCCCCTCTGACAGAGAGCAGAAAAAAACATGAAATATCACATTGCATGGCTCATGTCATATAGCGTATACCCTAGGTTATACGATTTATGGCATGACATGTCATGTAATTATAACATGGCATGATGTAATTTATTGTTCCTGTTATGGAATGTAATTTATCAGGGCATTGACGTAAAGGATGGCATGACGTGATGCATGACACATGTAAGCTTACGTGATGCATGACACATGTAAGCTTACGTGATGCATGACACATGTAACATGGCGTGGTGCATGACACATGTAACATGGCGTGGTGCATGACATTTCTCCACGCTCATGTAAGAACATAAGAATGAAGGACAATACAAGATACCATAAGGCCTACACTAGGCAATTCCATGCCCATTACCACCTATCATCCCCAACCATAAAGTTATTTAAACTTTTCTTAAAACAGCAGGAGTTTCTGCGCTCACTGCGTGTTTACTAAGTCTATTCCATTCATTAACCACTCTATTGGCAAACAAAATTTTCGGCTATTTCTTTCTTAAATTTAAATTTATCAAATTTATATACATTACTACGGGTTCTACCTATTGTCTTAATATGATGACCTTGTCTTCATCATGTCTCAAAGATTGGAGTAACCTAAGGGGGAGTGTTAACTAAGTCTATTCCATTCATTAACCACTCTATTGGCAAACAAAATTTTCGGCTATTTCTTTCTTAAATTTAAATTTATTAAATTTATATACATTACTACGGGTTCTACCTATTGTCTTAATATGATGACCTTGTCTTCATCATGTCTCAAAGATTGGAGTAACCTAAGGGGGAGTGTTTCTAGTGGAGTTCCCCTGGGCTCGATTTTGGGTCTCATATTGTTCATTATGTACATAAACGATTTGGACAATGGGTTTAATAGTGATGTTAGTAAGTTTACGGACGACACTAAAATAGGACGCCTAATTAGGTGACAAGACGACGCCGAGATTCTGCAGGATGATCTTAACAAATTGTAAACATGGTCGGTGCGTCTCAAAGTGCAGCGTATTAAACGTAGGGCTACACAACCCCGAAAATAGATATAGCTTAGATAATAAGGTTTTGGGAGAAAACTGAGTCCGAGACTTAGGAGTTCTATTGAGTCCTAACCATAAATCCAGGAAACAATGCATTAGCGCCAGGAATAAAGCTAACAGAGCACTATGTTTCATTGATAGGACGTTTACGAATGGAAGTGCAGAGGTAATTATTAAACTCTATCTAGCCTTAGTTAGACCCATCCTTGACTATGCGGTACAGTTTTGGTCTCGATCTTATAGAATGGACATCAGTTCACTAGAATGAATACAGAGGAGAATGACCAAAATGATACATGGTCTCAGAAATTTACCTTACGAAGAGAGGCGGCACCTTAACTTACACTGGAAACACGCAGAGAGGTGTTCAAGTGGACTAAAGGACATGGGTGACGCAAACAAGATCATCATATTGAGACTCGCAGTAATGGATTTAAATTGGACAAACTTAGATTTAAGAAGGAAATTGGAAAGAATTGGTTTACTAATAGGGTGGTCAACGAATGGAATAGACTTAGTAACCATGTAGTGAGCGCTGACACTATAGGTTGTTTTAAGAAATGGTTAGACAATTCATGGATGGGGATGGCAGGTGTTAATGGACATGTCTAGTGCAGGTATTATGGTCTCTTGCAGTACCCTTCATTCTTATGTTCTTATGTCCTGGACGCAGAAATTGGATTGAATGATTAGGAACTACCCAGATTGTGGAAGAGAAGTCTGTATGGAAATAAAATGATGGTCGTGTATAAAAGGGGTCTATTGCCAACTGTACGCTTTTGAGAGCTATTCATTCAAGTCTTGAATCGCGGCTCAAGGGGAATGTGGCAAGACACTTGAATTTTGGATGATGAAGGCGATGAGGCCCGGGTACATTAGGATTCGCTTGAAAGCGACCTTGAAAATCTAATTTGAGTTCAGAATGGTCAGGGACTGATTCAGTGACGAGATCTTTATGTTCTCATATTTCGTGTCATGCACAGGGAAATTGGCATCATCACCATGTGACCAGTTACTTCGTTTTCACTCCGACTCGTAAAACAATTTAATGAACAGACAAGAACAACATCCTCTCGGGCTGCGTCATCCTCTCATTCCTTCAGTCTTCCCCCACTCGCTCCAACCTTGTGTGAACTTATGTCTTGTGAGATTGTGTCCGTCTACCCACCCTTCCTTTTTTTTTTTCTTGTATGATTTCATTAATGATATCAACGCTGGGGTTCATTTTGTCTCTGCAAGAGAAAAATTGTAAACATATTTCCAACTAATATAATGTTGTTGTTTTTTTGTGGGAGGCGGGTTAAAATGCCCGATCGCCGAAATGTCCTGGTCAAAATACTCAAGGAGTCTAGTCAAAAAGTTTGTGGTGATTACTCAAAATGTCCAAGGTGTCCAGTCAAACTTTTAGAAGATTGTGGTCATAATCTCCGATTGGTGTGGTCATAATGTCCGATTACTGTGGTCTATTGTTCGATTATTGTGGTCATACTGTTCAATAATCATTCAGATAAAATACCTCATTTGATATAATAATACTAATGGAGAGTGCTATAGGATAGATAGATAAACAATTAATCTACTTCAATCTTCAGTAACAGATGTCAGCTCTGGGACTTTGTTAAGATACTCGGAGGTGGTAATGGCACGGCTTCCATTGTCATCATATAACTTCCAGAACTGGTTTCTTCATTTGACAACAGCTTTCACTTCACCATCAGTTCAATCAAAACCAAAATATAATTTCTATTGCTAAAGCAGCTAGCAATATTCATACACCCATTCTGCGCAGACAACGCTGTATTTGTAGTCAATTTTGCTTCAGCAAAGACTTCCAAGCAAGACTGATTTCTTTTAGATATCACACACACACACACACACACACACACACACACACACACACACACACACACACACACACACACACACACACACACACATATATATATATATATATATACTTATTTTATCCATTTGTCTGTCTGTCTTTAGTTATCCATCTATTCGTTTACTTATTTTACTTATCTATTTATGTATGTATTCTATTTTTAATGTATACCTGTATTTGTTTCCATAAACATTGTCTGAGGTTCATAAATTATCATGGCACTGAGGAAGATAATGAATGTGCAGTGTTTAAATAGCGACTGCAATATTACTAAGTTGCCATATTCTCGTATTAGTTTAACCTATCCATTCAAACTATATATAACATATTTTGAAGATTTCTGTTGATCATTACATATTTTGACTATTACAATCAGACTTTATAATTACTGTCTTTGAACATTATGGCTATTGTCAAAGGACATTATGACTATTGTCATTGGAGAATATAACTATTGTCATTGGAGAATATAACTATTGTCATTGGAGAATATAACTATTGTCATTGGAGAATATAACTATTGTCATTGGAGAATATAACTATTGTCATACATTATGACTATTGTCATTGGACATTATGTCTTGTCATTGGACATTATGACTATTGTCATTGGACATTATGTCTTGTCATTGGACATTATGACTATTGTCATTGGACATTATGACTATTGTCATTGGACATTTATTGTATGCATGTATTGGTTAGAAATTAAACTACATGTAGAATTAGATTAATGCGTAGTTTCTGTGTACGTATGTGTGTGCGTGCGTGCTTTAGCGTGAGTTCCAGAGTTCTAGAAGTCGTTGTACCTGTTAATTAATTGTCATATAAATTGTAATGCGAAAGTTGAGTGAATGGGATATAGATCTTTATTACTATCAAATTTGAAGTTGTCATGTAACTGAAAGTGTGTAAATGTAAAATTCTGTATGCAAATGAAAAATTAAAATAATTAGATAAATAAAAGTTAGCAACTGTTCTGTGGATCGAATCGGTGCTTGTCACGCAGCACGCCAGATTTTTGTGTGAGCTCGTCCTGTACGCATCAGTGCATTTTCCGTGACTGTGGTGAAGAGTGGAAAGACGAAGTGTACCTTACTCGTACAATATATTAACTTTTTGACGTGCAGCGTTTTACTTCACCTTATTGTTAACCGAAAACAATAAATGGTGGCGCGGTGTCGAAAGTTAAGTGCTCCCCCGACCGGCCTAACCACAGCGTCTACGCCATTAGTGCATCGGCAGTGTACAAGTCTCTCTCTGCATTGTTTACAACAGAGTGAAGATCTGTGTGACCCTTTTCCAGTCTGCGCTCCTTGTGTGATCCCATATTGCATTTTCAAGCAATTCTCTGCCCTGCAAGCGGCATTCCACCATACACAAGCGCCAGTGCTATAAGGTCACCTCACCACGCTACCTCCAACCACGTTCGTCGCTACCCAAGCCATCGTTCGCATTTCCCGTCTTTCACTCTCACCGTCACCCTTCAGCTCGCACCCCCCTACCCAGCTGTCAATCATTCTACGAGTCAGCTCACCAACTACCTTACAGCATACGCGTGACTCCAAATTCCCGCAAACGCGTACTTCCAGCATCATCTTCTTCCTCAAGTGGATTACGCAGTTCCAGTCTCTGCTCCACTTCTCCACTTCCAAAGTGGAATCCGGAAACCACGACCGTTTGGAAGTCTCCGCTCCAGCTTCAACCACTTCCACGAACGTGCTGTACTGTGCTTTGCCCAAACGAGGTCACCAGCCCCAGCTCACGGCCTAGCTCCATGCGTGACGTCACCGTCCGCGCAAGGCACCACTCCACCTCCATCCGCTCTCCGTTCCTCACAGCGAGACCCAACGGACTCGCCTCCACTGCGACACCAACCACCTCCGCCGTCTTTGCTGAGCGCTCTACCCTCCACATCACCCACCCGACGTCGTCTCCGTTACACGACGATTCCAGTCGGTTTACTGAGCCCCTCCTCCATAAGTGCCATTCTTGAACTTAAGTTTCTAAAGCAGTTAATTATACTCGTAAAATCAGTGTTGTGTTATAACTTAGCATTGCCATACAAACAATAGTGTTACTTTTTGTTTTCTTTGTCATTACCATTATTACTTGTATTATTTTGTGTATGTATATATTAATGTTAAATACCTTCATAATTCCTTATAACTCCAATAGATTTCTGTGTACCCTTACTAAAATCTTCCACTGTTTGCAGCAAGTTCCACTGCTCTTCCATTTCACCTGTGTGTTTCTCCATCCCTCTGTGTCTTCTCTCTACATCTCAAGACGTCTTCTTCTAGTATATCTAAGGTAAGTGGAAAACCATTTTGGCAGTCAGTACATCCTTTATGACAGACCTTCCTTGTAATATTTTTCGTAGCCCCTCCCTCCAGAGTCTACCTTCATCCACAGACTCAACACCTTCACCTCATCCCTCCCCAAAATTCTCATCGCTACTCAGTGTGTCACTAAACGACCTTCCACCCCTACCTTTTTCTCCGTTCTCATCCCCAAGTTTAAGCCCTACCAACATGGCTTCTTCCTCAACCCAACAACCCCGTCAACTCATGACTATTGTACACGACACGGTAGACGTACCCAAATTCACAGGTTCCAATATTCCCTTCCATTCATTCCTTAACAATGTCGAAGCAGCTATTAATCGTAGAAATTGCACTACTGATGATGAAAAACTCAGTGTCCTACGCAGCTTTGTTGATCAGAACTCCGTAGCTGGAGACATCCTGCAAACAGATGCATTTCAAGAATGCAACACATATTCTACTTTTGTTGACTTAATTAAGACTCAATTTGGCCAACACACTACCCTTGGTGTTCTCACTCCCCTATATGACCTTGCCTTACAAATAAACTCTCCTCCTTATGTCAGAAAAGAAAAGGCTGCAAGACTTGCTTCAGACATAAAGGCTCGTCTAAAATCCACTCTAGCATCTTCCAACTGGGTTGATGCCGATGGAAAAATCTCCCTTAACCAGGTTGCATCCCTCTTTGCGTACTTTCGCTTTCTTTCTCTTCTCCATCCAGACACCTTAAACAAAACCAAATCCATACAGTTCACTCCAAATATGACCATCTCAACTTTGTCTCATCAGATCCAAGAGTCACCAAAGACACTGACAGACATTGATGCCCAGCCAGCCCCAATCCCCAAACCTACCTTAGCAGTTGCACATGTGTCCCGATCTGCCTCTCGGCAAAGATCCACTTTCCGTCCCAGATCCATTTCTCGACCTAGACAAAGATCCTTCTCACGTTCAACGGTTATTTGTTACTATTGCAAAACCCCAGGCCACTATGCTAACAGATGTGCTATTCGTCTCTCCACTCCTCCCGATAAAGATTGCCCTGTCCACGGTAAATTCTTCCATACGGCTGCAGAATGTCGTGTTTTGAACTCCAACCCCTCTCAACAGACTTTCTCTTCCCGTCGAAGTTCTCCTTCTTCTTCTCCTATATGACTATCTCCCTCTCCTTCTCTCAGCACAACCCCTCCTAACATGCCTCTCCCATCCCCACCACCCACCCTTCCCATTTGTACTCTTTCTAACTCTAACACATGGTCCAATGCTATTTCCATTCCTGCTATGGTTCATACCTTTCCTATATCTCTCTTCATAGATACTGGTTCTCCTGTAAATATCATAACTTCTTCCACCTTCCACAAACTCCGCCTATACTATAAGCATGTTACAAACTTGTAAACTTCTGATCAACGTAGATGGTGTTCCATTTCCAGTTTTAGGTAAGATCCATCTTCCAATAATTCTTCATCCTAACAGTCACGAGATTCATATCCCTCTATATGTGGCTGATGTACAGTTTCCTGCAGATGTCCTTCTGGGACTAGCCACTATGCAGCAATATGGAATTAGCGTCTTTCCCCAACGCCATGGCATTGCTTACGGTCGTCATTTTATACCAGCCCTACCCTTGGCGACTACTTCTCACCCACCTTCTGCAAATCCCCCCTCCCACAGCATGCCAACTGTGTCAGTGCCCACTATTGTTGCTCCTCCTACCCCCTCTACCCAGATTCAGATAACTCAAACTGAGAGTACTTCCTCCCCTTCTCCTCTAGCTCCCACGTCCCAGGATACTGTACAATCATCATCTGAACTTTCTCTTCAGAATTCACTTCCTCCTTCTAGTGAACAGACCTTGCACAAAGTTCCCACCCGTACAAAGCGTTTGCGTTCTTCTCGCATGCCTAAATCAAGGAAAAGGAATACCAAATGTTCTCCCCCTTCTACAGAATTCTCTCCAACAGAAAGCCAGAATTCTCCTTCCTTGGATGATTTAGTAATTACCTCCTCCCCTGTCTCTGATGTGCTTTCCACAATGTGTCGCACTACTCATGCAGTGTTAACAAGACCTGTGACTCTTCCACCACATGAGTATTTCAAAGTGCAGCTTCGCATTTTCCAAGCTCCGGAATGTGATGTTCTCTGTATGCCAGAATCCACACGTGTCAAAGGCATATCACTAATTTCAGCCTTATGCACTACCTCCAAGAAAGGTCATACGTCTTTTCTTGTTGCCAATGATACTCATGCTCCCCTCCACCTCAAACTTGGTACTAACTTATGTGATTTTCTTGTGTATCCTTCAAGAGTAAAAGTCATTGATGACCAAAATTCTTCCTTGCCAGTTTGTACCATTAACTCCGATGTGCATCAGGCACAGGTTCCTATTGACGCATCTCACTTCAAAACCCTTGACTTCCCCGATGCTCAACAGGATTTAACTTCTTTATGCAATGCCTTTCGCCATGTCATTGCCTTGCCAGGTGAATCCCTAGGTTCTACAGACCTCATTCACCACCACATTCCCCTTCGTGATGGCTCTAAACCTTGCTATATTCCGGCTTATAGACTCCCGCACAGTAAGCGCAAGATTGTGGACAAGCTCATTGCAGACATGCTTGCCCAAGATATCATTGAACCTTCTATTTCTGAGTGGAATTTTCCCCTATTTGTTGTTCCCAAACCAGATGGTACATTTCGACCTGTTGTTGATTTTAGAGAGCTTAACAAAATCACTGTCCCCGAAAGAACGCCCATTCCCGTTCTCCAGGAAATCCTACATTCTGTTGGTCAGAATAATACTGTCTTTTCAACTTTAGACCTAATGTCAGGATATTTTCAAATTCCTCTTGCTCCGGAAAGCAAACCTCTAACAGCTTTCTCTACCCCTTCTGGTCATTTCCAATTCAAACGTTTGGCTATGGGTCTCACTTCTGCTCCCTCTGTCTTCACACGACTTATGCATACCGTACTTCATGGCTTAATTGGTGAAAATGTCTTCATGTATTTGGATGACATCATAATAGCTTCCAAATCTGTACCCGACCACATTCACACCCTTCAACAAGTCTTTTCTCGTCTTGCAGATGCCAACCTTAAACTTAAACTCAGCAAATGCTCCTTTCTTAAGAAAGAAATTCGTTTTCTTGGACATGTACTAACTTCTGATGGCATTCTTACGGTTCCTGATAAAGTCAAAGCTGTTGCTGACTTCCCTCGTCCAACGGACCTTGAGCACCTTCGCTCCTTCCTTGGTCTTTCAGGTTATTACCGTAGGTACATCCGCAATTATTCAAAAATTGCAGCCCCTCTTACTTCCCTACTAAAGAAAGATGTACCCTTCCACTGGTCGTCTGCCCAGGAACAAGCCTTTGCAGACTTAAAGAATGCCCTTACCACTGCTCCTGTCTTAGCCTTTCCTAACTATGACTTACCCTTTATTCTCTACACCGATGCCTCATTCCAAGGTCTTGGTGCTGTCCTCATGCAAGAACAAGACACACACCTTCGCCCTATTGCCTTTACCAGCAGACTCCTTAACAAAGCTGAACGGAACTATTCTGTCACAGAAATTGAAGCTCTTGCTGTAATATATGCACTTAGACATTTTAAGGAAATCATTCTAGGCTACCCTGTCACAGTCCATACAGACCACCAGGCACTTCTTCAACTTTTCAGAGGCAAGAACTTGTCCGGGAAACTTGCTCGCTGGTTCTTGACTATTCAAGAATTCAGTCCCACCTTCTCATTTGTGCGCGGATCAGCAAACCATGTTGCTGACGCACTTTCTAGAAATGTTGCTGCTATCAATACCCTCCCTCAGCCAGTCACTCTTACTCATGCGCGTATACAAGCAGCTCAAAGATCCGACCCAATGTGGAAACGTGTGATATTCTCTCTCGAGTCAGGAGATACATCTGATCTTACAGACTTACCTACCTCCTTGGAACACTTCAGACTTGTCAATGACGTTCTTTATCACGAAACCACACTTTCCAACAAGCATGAACCAAACAGACTTGTACAACAACTCGTAGTTCCTTCTGACTTAGTACCTGAAGTTCTGTTCCTTTTACATGATTCTCCACTTGCTGCGCATCCAGGAAAAGACAAATGCGTTACACAGGCCAGACTTCAGTACTTTTGGCTTACGATGAGAAAGGATATCCATAACCACATTGACGCCTGTCATTCATGTGCTAGCCATAAAGGTCATATTCAAAGTAAAGTTCCAATATTGACATACCCAATCCCTAGCAAACCCTTTGATATGGTTGCAATTGACCTTCTTAAATTACCACTCACTTCTAGTGGAAACCAGTACCTGTTTGTGTGTATGGATCATTTTTCCAGATTTTGCATACTTGCACCTATCCCAGACAAGACTGCGACAACAATTGCAAAGACATTCATTGACAAAGTTATTTGCCCCTTCACTACTCCCAAAGTTCTTCTCTCTGACAATGGCACGGAATTCAACAATGAGATTCTTTCCAATATTTGCAAGTCCTTTCAAATCACAAAATGTAATATTGTTGCATACCACCCCAGTTCAAATGGCCTTGTTGAACGGCAAAACAGAAAGATTCTCAATGTTCTCCGACACCTCGCTTCTGATCTCCATCTCTCCTGGGATCACCATGTCCCTATGATTCAGTCTTGCCTTAACAGTGCCATCAATAGGTCCATATCAGAGTCGCCTCACTTTGTCATCTTTGGTTCCGACAAGCGACTCCCATATGACCTTCTTGCTTCAGAAATAGGTCCCATTTACAACCTTGATGATTTTGTAAAGGTTTCACTTTCAAATTTCAGTTCTCTCTTCAAGAGAATTACTCACTCTTTCTCTCGCTAAAGACGAGATGGCCCGTCTTCACAATAAAAATGCTAGAGAATCTAACATTGCAATAGGTGACATTGTATATGCCCAGAACCATTCTCCATCTTCCAAGCTTTCACCAAAATTCCTTGGTCCTTTCCGTGTCCTCGCACTAGAACCTACAAACAAAGTCAAACTAAAACACTTGCATTCAGACACAGAATCCATCATGCACCTGGACACCCTTAAGCTTTTCTCTCGAGGTGTAGACTGTGACAATGACACTCCGACTCCCACAGAACCCCTTCCTCCCTCCCCTCCCATTTCAACATCCCCTGTCTCCCACCCATATAATCTTCGCAACCGTCATACTTCTTGAACCTTCAATCCCTATAGCTGCCAAAAATGTTCTCCACTACCTTCCTTTATTAAATTAATGTTCCATGTATGTTCTCCATGTATATATATATAATGTTCAGATGCCAGCATGTCCTAATTGCATTCATATCTTTTGTACGTTACATTGTAAGTCGCTGGGGCCAGCTCCTTTCACGTGGCCGAGCGTTTATTGTATGCATGTATTGGTTAGAAATTAAACTACATGTAGAATTAGATTAATGCGTAGTTTCTGTGTACGTATGTGTGTGCGTGCGTGCTTTAGCGTGAGTTCCAGAGTTCTAGAAGTCGTTGTACCTGTTAATTAATTGTCATATAAATTGTAATGCGAAAGTTGAGTGAATGGGATATAGATCTTTATTACTATCAAATTTGAAGTTGTCATGTAACTGAAAGTGTGTAAATGTAAAATTCTGTATGCAAATGAAAAATTAAAATAATTAGATAAATAAAAGTTAGCAACTGTTCTGTGGATCGAATCGGTGCTTGTCACGCAGCACGCCAGATTTTTGTGTGAGCTCGTCCTGTACGCATCAGTGCATTTTCCGTGACTGTGGTGAAGAGTGGAAAGACGAAGTGTACCTTACTCGTACAATATATTAACTTTTTGACGTGCAGCGTTTTACTTCACCTTATTGTTAACCGAAAACAATACATTATGACTATTGTCATTGGACATTATGACTATTGTCATTGGACATTATGTCTATTGTCATTGGACATTATGACTATTGTCATTGGACATTATGACTATTGTCATTGAACATTATGGCTATTGTCATTGGACATTATGACTATTGTCATTGGACATTATGACTATTGTCATTGGACATTATGACTATTGTCATTGGACATTATGACTATTGTCATTGGATATTATGACTATTGTCATTGGACATTATGACTATTGTCATTGGACATTATGACTATTGTCATTGAACATTATGGCTATTGTCATTGGACATTATGACTATTGTCATTGGACATTATGACTATTGTCATTGGACATTATGACTATTGTCATTGGACATTATGACTATCGTCATTGAACATTATGGCTATTGTCATTGGACATTTTGTCTTGTCATTGAACATTATGGCTATTGTCATTGGACATTATGGCTATTGTCATTGGACATTATGGCTATTGTCATTGGACATTATGTTTTGTCTTTGGACATTATGGCTTGTCAATGGACATTATGTTTTGTCATTGGTCATTATGTTTTGTCATTGGTCATTATGACTCTTGTCATTGGTCATTATGACTCTTGTCATTGGTCATTATGACTCTTGTCATTGGGCATTATGACTATTGTCATCGGACATTATGACTCTTGTCATCGGACATTATGACTCTTGTCATCGGGCATTATGACTCTTGTCATCGGGCATTATGACTCTTGCCATCGGGCATTATGACTCTTGTCATCGGGCATTATGACTCTTGCCATCGGGCATTATGACTATAGTCATCGGACATTATGACTATTGTCACTGGACATTATGACTATTGTCATCGGACATTATGACTATTGTCACTGGACATTATGACTATTGTCATCGGACATTATGACTATTGTCACTGGACATTATGACTATTGTCATCGGACATTATGACTATTGTCATCGGACATTATGACTATTGTCATCGGACATTATGACTATTGTCATCGGACATTATGACTATTGTCATCGGACATTATGACTATTGTCATCGGACATTATGACTATTGTCATCGGACATTATGACTATTGTCATCGGACATTATGACTATTGTCATCGGACATTATGACTATTGTCATCGGACATTATGACTATTGTCATCGGACATTATGACTATTGTCATCGGACATTATGACTATTGTCATCGGACATTATGACTATTGTCATCGGACATTATGACTATTGTCATCGGACATTATGACTATTGTCATCGGACATTATGACTATTGTCATCGGACATTATGACTATTGTCATCGGACATTATGACTATTGTCATCGGACATTATGACTATTGTCATCGGACATTATGACTATTGTCATCGGACATTATGACTATTGTCATCGGACATTATGACTATTGTCATCGGACATTATGACTATTGTCATCGGACATTATGACTATTGTCATCGGACATTATGACTATTGTCATCGGACATTATGACTATTGTCATCGGACATTATGACTATTGTCATCGGACATTATGACTATTGTCATCGGACATTATGACTATTGTCATCGGACATTATGACTATTGTCATCGGACATTATGACTATTGTCATCGGACATTATGACTATTGTCATCGGACATTATGACTATTGTCATCGGACATTATGACTATTGTCATCGGACATTATGACTATTGTCATCGGACATTATGACTATTGTCATCGGACATAATGACAATTGTCATCGGACATTATGCCTAATCGGACATATGCCTATGGACATCGGATATTATGCCTATTGTCATCGGACATTATGACTATTGTCATCGGACATTATGACTATTGTCATCGGACATTATGACTATTGTCATCGGACATTATGACTATTGTCATCGGACATTATGACTATTGTCATCGGACATTATGACTATTGTCATCGGACATTATGACTATTGTCATCGGACATTATGACTATTGTCATCGGACATTATGACTATTGTCATCGGACATTATGACTATTGTCATCGGACATTATGACTATTGTCATCGGACATTATGACTATTGTCATCGGACATTATGACTATTGTCATCGGACATTATGACTATTGTCATCGGACATTATGACTATTGTCATCGGACATTATGACTATTGTCATCGGACATTATGACTATTGTCATCGGACATTATGACTATTGTCATCGGACATTATGACTATTGTCATCGGACATTATGACTATTGTCATCGGACATTATGACTATTGTCATCGGACATTATGACTATTGTCATCGGACATTATGACTATTGTCATCGGACATTATGACTATTGTCATCGGACATTATGACTATTGTCATCGGACATTATGACTATTGTCATCGGACATTATGACTATTGTCATCGGACATTATGACTATTGTCATCGGACATTATGACTATTGTCATCGGACATTATGACTATTGTCATCGGACATTATGACTATTGTCATCGGACATTATGACTATTGTCATCGGACATTATGACTATTGTCATCGGACATTATGACTATTGTCATCGGACATTATGACTATTGTCATCGGACATTATGACTATTGTCATCGGACATTATGACTATTGTCATCGGACATTATGACTATTGTCATCGGACATTATGACTATTGTCATCGGACATTATGACTATTGTCATCGGACATTATGACTATTGTCATCGGACATTATGACTATTGTCATCGGACATTATGACTATTGTCATCGGACATTATGACTATTGTCATCGGACATTATGACTATTGTCATCGGACATTATGACTATTGTCATCGGACATTATGACTATTGTCATCGGACATTATGACTATTGTCATCGGACATTATGACTATTGTCATCGGACATTATGACTATTGTCATCGGACATTATGACTATTGTCATCGGACATTATGACTATTGTCATCGGACATTATGACTATTGTCATCGGACATTATGACTATTGTCATCGGACATTATGACTATTGTCATCGGACATTATGACTATTGTCATCGGACATTATGACTATTGTCATCGGACATTATGACTATTGTCATCGGACATTATGACTATTGTCATCGGACATTATGACTATTGTCATCGGACATTATGACTATTGTCATCGGACATTATGACTATTGTCATCGGACATTATGACTATTGTCATCGGACATTATGACTATTGTCATCGGACATTATGACTATTGTCATCGGACATTATGACTATTGTCATCGGACATTATGCATATTGGCATCGGACATTATGACAACAGCATCGGACATTAGGGCCACAGCATCGGACATAATGCCTATTGTCATCGGACATAATGCCAATTGTCATCGGACATTATGCCTAATCGGACATATGCCTATGGACATCGGATATTATGCCTATTGTCATCGGACATTATGACTATTGTCATCGGACATTATGACTATTGTCATCGGACATTATGACTATTGTCATCGGACATTATGACTATTGTCATCGGACATTATGACTATTGTCATCGGACATTATGACTATTGTCATCGGACATTATGACTATTGTCATCGGACATTATGACTATTGTCATCGGACATTATGACTATTGTCATCGGACATTATGACTATTGTCATCGGACATTATGACTATTGTCATCGGACATTATGACTATTGTCATCGGACATTATGACTATTGTCATCGGACATTATGACTAT
Source organism: Oratosquilla oratoria (assembly GCF_046742065.1). Classification (NCBI taxonomy): domain Eukaryota; kingdom Metazoa; phylum Arthropoda; class Malacostraca; order Stomatopoda; family Squillidae; genus Oratosquilla; species Oratosquilla oratoria. Next base: position 1,362,870 of record NW_027467715.1, read on the forward strand.
TGTCATCGGACATTATGACTATTGTCATCGGACATTATGACTATTGTCATCGGACATTATGACTATTGTCATCGGACATTATGACTATTGTCATCGGACATTATGACTATTGTCATCGGACATTATGACTATTGTCATCGGACATTATGACTATTGTCATCGGACATTATGACTATTGTCATCGGACATTATGACTATTGTCATCGGACATTATGACTATTGTCATCGGACATTATGACTATTGTCATCGGACATTATGACTATTGTCATCGGACATTATGACTATTGTCATCGGACATTATGACTATTGTCATCGGACATTATGACTATTGTCACTGGACATTATGACTATTGTCATCGGACATTATGACTATTGTCACTGGACATTATGACTATTGTCACTGGACATTATGACTATTGTCATCGGACATTATGACTATTGTCACTGGACATTATGACTATTGTCATCGGACATTATGACTATTGTCATCGGACATTATGACTATTGTCATCGGACATTATGACTATTGCCATCGGACATTATGACTATTGCCATCGGACATTATGACTATTGCCATCGGACATTATGACTATTGTCATCGGACATTATGACTATTGTCATCGGACATTATGACTATTGTCATCGGACATTATGACTATTGTCATCGGACATTATGACTATTGTCATCGGACATTATGACTATTGTCATCGGACATTATGACTATTGTCATCGGACATTATGACTATTGTCATCGGACATTATGACTATTGTCATCGGACATTATGACTATTGTCATCGGACATTATGACTATTGTCATCGGACATTATGACTATTGTCATCGGACATTATGACTATTGTCATCGGACATTATGACTATTGTCATCGGACATTATGACTATTGTCATCGGACATTATGACTATTGTCATCGGACATTATGACTATTGTCATCGGACATTATGACTATTGTCATCGGACATTATGACTATTGTCATCGGACATTATGACTATTGTCATCGGACATTATGACTATTGTCATCGGACATTATGACTATTGTCATCGGACATTATGACTATTGTCACTGGACATTACAAAGGATTACAAAGGCGGAGCATGCCGACAGGAGACCTTTTGATCCATATCTAGGTCGGATGCGAAAAAAAAATTATATTAATAATAAAATAATAAATAAAAACTATGATAATGTAAATAACAAATAAAATACATAAATAAATGCACAGGTATAGTTAAATAATAAACAAACAAGTAAATAGTAAATAATAATAAATTGACATATAACTAATAATAAATAAAAATCAGACAGACAAATGATAACAAAACAAAAACAAATAATATAAGATAAATTATAATCATTACAGCATCTTACTTAGGTATTTATCTAAATGATTCTTAAAGCTTTGAACTGAACTACATTGCACTACCTGTGCAGGAAGTTTATTCCATTCATTAACTACACGGTTGGCAAAGTTGTTTCTACCTACTTCCAAATTGAATCTATTTCCGGACAGTTTGAGACCATTGTTTCTTGTCTGATTCTCATTCAATGTAAAAAAAATTGTCACTTTTGATGTTGTCAATTCCCTTTAGAATTTTAAAGACCTGTATCAAGTCACCTCTGAGTCTACGCTTTTTTAGGGAAAACAGATTCATATGTTTTAGTCGATTTTCGTATGATTTATTTTTTATATATGGAATCAGTTTTGTGGCTCGCCGTTGTACTCTTTCCAATCTGTCAATGTCTTTAATTAGATTCGGTGACCATACGGAAACAGCATATTCCAAATGTGGACGAACTAACGATTTATATAGCTTGTTAATGAGTGATGGACTTTTGAAATCAAAAGATCGCGCAATCAGTCCTAGAATCTTATTTGCTTTCTCAGAGGCTGAAATACACTGCTTGGATGATTTGAGGTCGTTACTGATAATTACGCCGAGATCTTTTTCACTATCCACTTTTGTTAACGAATTTCCAAATAACTTGTAATCGTACTTACTGTTATTTTTACCTATGTGCATTACCTTGCATTTACTTGTGTTAAATTTCATTAGCCACTTTTCAGACCATTGCTGTAATTTATCTAAATCTTCTTGAATATCTAATTGGTTTGAGTGATCATTTGCCACTCCGCACAGCTTTGTATCATCAGCAAATTTGGAAACAGTAGATTTTAATCCATTTATATATACTATGAATAGAAGTGGCCCAAGAACGGAACCCTGAGGAACTCCACTTGCAACATTTTTCCACCCAGAAGTTTTTCCATTTAAAACAACTCTCTGTTTTCGATCATTCAACCAATTACTAGTCCAACCTAATAGGCTACCACTTATTCCATGCAAAGCTAATTTAGTAAGTAGTCTTTCGTGTGAGACGGTATCAAAAGCTTTTGCAAAGTCTAGATATACTAAATCTATATTGTTTCTTTTGTCATAATTCGAGATAACTGTATTGGGCATTATGACTATTATTATCGAACGTTGTGACTGTTGTCACTGGACATTATGATTTGTCATTGGACATTATGATTACAGTATCGGGCATAATGGGTAGCGGAAATTATGAAGCTATAATTTCCTCGATGGCTTAAGGTTGCATGCACATCTAGATGTCCTTTCTCCCATATCTCGAAAAACAACGTTTGTATTTGAGTCTTCACCGTGAGGTGCTTGCAGGGTTGACTGAAAGTTAGTAGTAAGGATGTGGCGCCTTGAGCATTACTGTAGAGTTCTTTCTTCTCTGATGCAATGCGATGATAAGATCTGGAGACTTTGGTTGCTACTGCCAGAAACAGTGCCGCTGGTTCCTTCTGATGACACCTTCCCCGTCAGATCAGTGTCTCGTCCTCCTAAGTAAGGATGCTTCTTAGGGTCTTTAGTTTGCAAGTGGCAGACGAGCCTCCAAGGGTGTCGAGTTGATATTTACAAATCAGGTCAAATCCTGCTGTTGCTGTGCGGGCAAAGGAAATCGTAAATTGCCTTACTTATTTACAGAGTTGATGGGAAAGTTAGCCCATTTATATCTAAGAACAACAATGAAAATACATTTCGCTTGTAGGATAAACTCGCCATATTCCGACACGTCTTAGTGTTGGGAAGGGGGCGTGGCTAATAAAATATTTTGTTTCGTTTTCTGCATATTTCCAACATAAGTCTTTTCGAACCCTTCTTTGGTGTAGGTGTAGCCTTCAAAAAGCAGACGGACACCACCACGAGATGTTTTGCAAAATTCAGCCATTATCAAAGTGTATCAAAGAGTGTTCTGATTTTTTTTAGAATATGGTCAGGCAGTGTCGACCATTGGGAGAGTGCACGACAGTTGGTCGAAAGACATTGGAACACAGCCATGAAAAAAAAAATCCTGAACAACTGTGATATGCTAGTGTGTACGGAAATACTGTAAAATTATCCTCGCCAAAACTTACATTGATGTATTTAACATATAATGTGTAATTATTTTATCATATTGCAATGACTCTGTGTCGCCAATCAATGAACAAATGGTGGCATAACAAGTCCTAAATACTCCTTTTAATTCATTTGATATTGTAACTTTTTCTCATGAAATGTCATCTAAACTACTCTAGCCGAATCTCACTTAAGACAATGACAGATTGGAAAAAGTACAAAGGGAGCTACAAAACTGATTCCAAATATAAAAAATAAGTCATACTGAAATCGACTAAAACATATGAATCTGTTTTCCTTAAAAAAGCGTAGACTCAGAGGTGACTTGATAGGTCTTTAAGACTCTAAAGGGAATTGACAACATCAAAAGTGACAACATTTTCACACTGAATGAGAATCAGACAAGAAACAATGGTCTCAAACTGTCCGTAAATAGATTCAATTTGGAAGTGGGTAGAAACAACCTTGCCAACCGTGTAGTTAATGAATGGAATAATCTTCCTACAGAGAGAGTGCAATGTAGTTCAGTTCGAAGCTTTAAGAATCATTTAGATAAACACCTAAGCAAGATGCTGTAATGACTATCATTTATCTTATATTGCTTTGTTATCATTTGTCCGTTTGTTTATTATTATTTATTTGATTCTCATTTATCATTAGTTATGTCAATTTATTATTATTTACTATTTACCTGTTTATTATCTAACTATACCTATGTATTTATTTATTTTATTTATCATTTACATTATTATTGTTTTTATTTATTCATTTATTTGTTTATCATTATTATTTTTATTTATTCAATTATTTGTTTATCATTATTATTGTTTTATTTATTCAATTATTTGTTTATCATTATTATTGTTTTATTTATTCATTTATTTGTTTATCATTATTATTGTTTTATTTATTCATTTATTTGTTTATCATTATTATTGTTTTTATTTATTAATTTATTTATCATTATTATGATTTTTTCGCATCCGACCTAGATATGGACCAAAAGCAACGTGACCATGGATGAGAACTGGGTTCACCACTTCAAGCCTGAATTGAAAGAACAATCAAAACAATGGAAGCATCATGGGTCTCCAGCTCCAAAGAAGGCCAAGTCGATGATCTATGCAGGGAAGGTGATTGCTTTATTATTATTATATATTTTTTTTTTTGGGGGGGGGATTCTAAGGGGGTGCTACTGGTAGATTATCTGACAAAGTGTCAATCCATTACTGGACCATACTATGCCAACTTAATAAGGCAGCTGTGAGAGAAAATTAAAAAAAAGGTGTGGAAAGCTGTCATTAGGGGTGTTTTTTCCATTAGGACAATGCACCAGCACACAAATCCACCGTGATTCTTGTTACCATACATAATTGTGGCTTCCGGGTAGTTGAACATCCGCATTATTTACCTGATTTGACTACCTCAAATTACTATCTATTTCGCAAGATGAAAAAGAGCTCAGGAGTCAACATTTCGCCACGGATAATGACGTTGTTGATGCCGTGGAGGTGTATTTGGAGGACCAAGAGGGGATCGGTAAACTCCACGACCGTTGGAATAAGTGCAAACTGGCAAGGGGATTACGTTAGTAAAATAAATGTATCAATCTATCATTCAATAAATTTTTGTACCTTGAGCCACAAATTTCCCAATCATCCCTCGCATTTCTATCGTCTCTGATATTCTCACACACACACACACACACACACACATATATATATATAATCTATTCAGTTGTTCTCTTATATATTTTAACTTTATTAGTTTTTCACATATATATTTAGCTGTTCACTTGTATGTATCTACTTATTTAGCTGTTCACTTGCATGTTTACATTTATATAATTTTTCCTTTAAATATTATGATCTATTCATTTGTTCCCTTGTATACCCTTCACTTGTATATCTTTATCTAGTAATTAATGTATATATTCATTTACATGGTTGTTGACATATACTTTCATGTATGCAGATGTTCACAAAAAATTATTTAGTTCTTCACTGGTATATTTCCTTCACTTACATATTTTCTGTTATGCGACTTTTATTTCGCTTTTAATTCTACGAGCGACCTGTCCGAGTGAAACCCGGTTGGGTTTTTACTCGGCCTGGCGACGCGCAATCGCATATTCTGCTGTAGCTACCGAATCCAATTATGGACATCGTATCCGTCCTTGGGGCAAACAATCCTGAACTTGACCATTATTGGGCTTTGCTTGAGCGGGGCCTCTACGGCGACCTGCGACTTCAGTTGGCCGACGGTTCTCTCCTATTGCATCGAGCTCCTGTTCTCGGCTCTTCGCCAGTACTCTCCAGCAAGAACATTTATGGCAATATTATCTACGTTGACGACCTTACCATGAGTGACATGAGCTTGATTCTTCGCGTGATGTATGGTCAAGGCTTCGCTTTCCCCCGCGAGTACATGGCCGTGTTTCTGAAAAGCCTCGACACGCTGGGTATTCGACGGCCTCGCTATACCGTCGCTGTGGGCTGGGGCATCCGCAATTACATTCAAGAATCTGATGAAGAGATGGGCAGCAGCTCTGACGAGGGGTATGAGAGTTCTTCCAGTTCTAACATGCGGGGACAGGATTGATCACTGCAGATATGGCTCCATTTCCAGCGCATTTTAATAACCAACAGATTGCTGTTACCAGTTTATATAATTATACCAACATACTATTGCCAGAAGTAGATATAATTATATCGACAGATTAATTGTGCTGTTCAAGAGTAGCCATTGTCTACAGGCGACATAGTTTGCTTGTCTCTGCACTGTCCTCTTCGTGGTCCTGTTTTTATGTGACATGTATAATTTGTTTCTATGTTGCCTGCTATAGAATAAATATTTTAATTTCATTTTCTTCTTTTTATATTATCCTGCCTATCTTTGGAACTTACCATTGCTCTCTTAAACCGTGGAGAAATGTCTTAAGCCAGGTCTTTATCGTTGACACGAGCGGGTAACGAGGTTGTGCGGAACCTGTTTGAGACAGTGGGCGGAGAAATGTAGGGACAAAGAATGATAGTAATGAACATAGTTGGATTAAGGGGATGTTGTCTGCTCGCTAAAGTGTATATAGCTTGGTAGACCGTTCGCAAACATTTTGTGTGATGATTACGCGTTGAAACTGTGAGGGTACAAAGACAAGAATCTTGGTTTTGCTGGACAGAAGTCAACATGAACACGAAGAGAAGTTGCCAGTGTGCAAAACTGTGATCTAGTGCTTATCATCATTAGTTATATAAATAGACAATTTACATCTGCGTTCCGTTGTTAACCAGGAACGACTTTACGAAGGCAGGACTCATCTCAATCGGCAAAATAGAAATAAGTATCTAGCCTTCGTCTCCAAAGTTGTCATTGCTATTCAAATTTCCAATACTTCCGAAGAAAAGATTGCTAGCGAAGGCAACGAAGCCTCTGCACCGTCAACAGTTTTCTTATTTCTCGAGCACTCGCAAACGCCCACACGGATCACCCACCTCAATGTTACGCAGACATTCCGCCACCCCACTCCCGCTTGAGCTCCTGTCTCCTTCCTCGCATACCTTGGGTCAGGTCATTTGGGAATGAAAAGAGGACTTTACGCAAAAATAAAAAACGGGGAAACACACCTTAGATCAAGGTATAACGAAAGGCCAAATCTGATTAAAAAGAATACGCGTACAGCGAAACGTAATTATGAAATTAAGATTGCTAGTCAAGCAAGATCCAACCCAAAGAAAGAATAGGACCAATTAAAACGAGATGAAAATGTCATTATAGAATCGGAGGAAAAATGAGTGAGGAGTTTAACAATTATTTTCTATCGGTGTTTACTAATGAAAGGTTAGATAAATTACCTGACTGCGATCCGATTTTCAGTGGGGATGAAGAAACTAGTCTAATATCAGCTACAAAATCCCCGGGTCCAGACGAAATTTTTCCGAGAATGCTAAAGGAGTGTAAATTTGAAATCTGTGACCAGTTAACTGAAATATCTAATAAATCAGTAGACACTGGTTTTGTGCCTACTGTTTGGAGGCAAGCAAACGTTGTTCCAGATCGTCTATATGCAACTACAGGCCAGTCAGTTTGAAATCTGTTATAGGAAAAATGCTTGAATCAGTAATAGTAAATAGACTCGGAGAACACATCGAAAGATAATTTAATTCGTGATTCACAGCATGGTTTCTCCAAGGGTAAGTCATGTGTGACTAATCTTCTATCACTAAAGTATACCGTCTATCCACACATCATGCCTGCTTTTATAGATATTTAGGGAGTCGAGACTAATTGTCTGTTTCGCTACAAAAACCATTATGTCATCAGAACTAATACCAAGAGATGGCACTGTATGCTATGTTTTACAATGTAAATTAGCAGACGACAAATATTTTGATAAAAAAGTCCCTCAGATGAAACTACTTTTGATATAAGGTATTTGTTTCCAACATGGTTCTCGTGAAAATGAATAACATTGCGAAATAAAAAAAAATGCGATTCTGTTCCTGGTATGGTGGTTACCCTTTAACGTGGACAAGGTCATGGAGTCAAACGCCTCATTTTGCCCCCTGTCAGCCTCTTGTCTCCTGCCTCATCACTTGCATTAAGTCCCCCCCCCCCTTTTTTTCGTCCCTTCTCTCTTTGGATATGTCTTGTACTCGAGGTTGTCTGTTAGGGTTGCGAGAGACATTATGATAGTACGCTTGGTATGAGGATTCCAATTAACAAAAGGAAAGACAACGTCACATACTTATTTTGGCTGAAGCCATGTGCTTTATTCAGGTGAGGAGAGCCCCAAACGCGTATATATTTTAGTGTATGTGTTCGTGTGTTAGCGTCTGTTTATGCATGTGTGAATTTGTATCTGTATGTGTATGCATGTGTGAATTTGTGTCTGTATAGATATGAATTTTTGTCTGCATATGTATTATTGTTGTCTGTGTGTGCATATGCGCATTTTTCAGTCTGTATGTGTATGAATGTGTATATTTGTGTTCCTCTATGAGCATTTGTCGTTTCTGTACGTATGTATCTATATATATATAAGTATTGTATGTATGTGTGTATATGTCTCTCGGAGCTGAGAGTCTCCTTCCAACGCCGTTGCCTTCAGAACTAACGAGACCCCTCCAGCAACACATTGCCGTTTCCAGGTTATCTTCGGAGAGCCTCGGCTTCACCAGGGATGGCATATTAGTCTGGACTTATGAAACCTGTATCCAATACACGTTGACCAGCGTCCTCAGGCTGTCGAAGGAGGTTCTGACATTGGCCTGGTCTCAGTTATAGCTAATGATACCCTGTTTGACGACAGTATGGCACCTTGGACCATAGTTTGGGATTTTCGGTCGCCACGAGAGGCACACGTTCGAGGAAGGCGGCCGAAGGAGAACGTATGGTCTAATGGGACCCTTCCTCCGACGGCGTCCCCCATTACCTCGCGATGAGTGTTTATACTTTATATTTATTTCTTATTTATCTATTATATATATATATATATATATATATATATACATACATACATACATACATACATACATACATATACCAAGGCTTTTTCCCCCTTCCAAGGGAGGTAGCCAAAAAGGGAAAGGCATAAAAACACTCCCATTTCACACCCATTTCATCCCTAAATACACTCCACACCCCTCCCACCCTCCCTCTCATCTGAGCACCTCCTGGATGACGGGTCATCCCTGCACCCTGCCCACCGCCCTGGGTCAGAAGCAGTGTCACAAGACACAGTACATCCACAGCAAGGCCGCTTCATTTAATCGGCGACCCCCCCTCTCCGTCCCCCTTTGCATATAAGGCGAGGACGGGGAGAAATCCCTTCGGGCTGCGTCAAAATTTACTCACACATACTACTCCACCCCCCCGCCTATTCCTCCTCATGCAGTCACAACATCATCCATATACAACCATTCTCCATTCACCTCTGTCTTCTGTCCTCTCCCTTCCTTCCTCAACAGACATTCCCGTCTTCCCCAAAGCCCCCTTCACCCCATCCATCCACCTCATCCTAGGACGTCCCCTCATGTTCACTCCCTCCACATCTGCCTTCCATACCTCTTTTACTAGTCTTTCTTCACTCATTCTTTCCATGTGTTCAAACCATCCTAATATTCTTTCATCAACCCTCTCTCCCAATTCCTTTTTCACCCCTGTTCTCCTCCTCACCTCCTCATTTCTCACTCTATCCAGCCTAGTAACCCCCACCATACTTCTCAGACACCTCATCTCAAACACATTCAAACTCCTTCTCTCTTCTTCTCTTATGTTCCACGTTTCTGCCCCATACAGTGCTGTTGGCACAATCACTCCTTCATACAGTCTCCCCTTCGCATCCATTCCCAAATGTCTATTCCTCATTACACTCTTTAAACCACCAAGGCATTTACTCGCTTCTCTCAATCTACATTCTACCTCCACCTTCACTCCACCTTTTCCTGCTACACTTGCACCCAAGTATCTAAAACTATCCACTTCCTCCAGTCGCTCTCCCTTAATGTTCACTTCCAGTCTACTGCCACTTTCACCCCTTGTACATCTCATCACCTTACTTTTACCCACATTTATCTTTAGCTTTCTTCTATCACATACTCTCCCAAACTCTGCCACCAGCTTCCTCAATCCCTCCTCTGACCCTGCCACAAGCGCAGTGTCGTCCGCAAACAACAGCTGGCTCACCTCCCACTTTTCTCCATTTTCTTTAACCATCTCCAATCCCTGACCCACTACCCTAGCATTCACCTCTCGCACCACCCCATCCATGTATAAGTTGAACAGCCAGGGCGACATAACGCATCCTTGACGAAGTCCCACCTTTACTTCAAACCACTCACTCTCTCCATTTCTAATCCTGACACATGCTCTACTACTCTCATAAAAACTCTTGACAGCTCCCAAAAGCTTTCCTCCTATCCCATAAATCTGCATAACCTCCCACAGTGCCTTTCTGTCTACCCTATCATAAGCCTTTTCCAGATCCATAAAAGCCCAAAAAACATCCTTCCCCTTTCCTATAGCTTTCTCACATATCTGTCTTACCACGAAGATCTGATCTACACAACCTCTACCTGTCCTAAATCCACACTGTTCCTCACCAATTACTCCTTCTGTTCCTCTCCTAATCCTCTCAATTAAGATCCTACCATAAGCCTTCCCTACTACACTTAACAGGCTAATCCCTCTGAAACTACTACATTCACACTTGTCCCCTTTTCCCTTGTAAAGAGGAACTATACAGGCACTTCTCCAGTCCTCCGGTACTCTACCCTCTCTCCAGCAAACATTAAATAACCTCACCAACCAGTCCACCATCACTGAACCTCCCTTTTTCAGACATTCTGCATGGCATCCATCCAGACCAGGTGCCTTACCTGCTTTCATCATCTTTACAACTGCCTTCACCTCATCCTTCCTTAATTCTCCTCACTCATCACTCTCATTTTCTTCGCATTTCCCACTGCAGCTATCTTTCCTTCCCTATATATATATATATATATATATATATATATATACATGCATGCATACATATATATGTATACACACACACACACACACACACACACACACATATATATATATATATATATATATATATATATATATATATTACCTTGCGACGAGTGTTTATGTTTTATATTTATTTATTTACTTATTTATTTTTCATTTATTCATTTATTTATATATCTATTTATTATTTCTACGAGCCCTGGTATTACCGGCTCCTTTTCGTCGGGTGATTTCACTTAAAACCCTTCCCCCTTAATGGCTGGCATGTCGGAAAAAATCTTTATATATCGAATCCCAGGCCTCAAGATGAACTCCGGGCCCCCCAAAGGAACCCAAGAGAAAGGCATCCCAAAGGCATCCCAGAGAAAACCCGGGCCAACAGAGAAACCCTGGCCCCCTAGAGGAACCCCGGGACCACGTGAGGAAACCTAGGCCTCAAAAGGAACCCCGGGCCCTCAAAGGAATCCCAGGTCCCTAGAGGAACACAGAGTCCTCACAGGAACCCCTAGCTCTCAAAGAAATCCTAGGCCCCTGGAGGAAACTCGGGCCCCTAGAGGAGCACCGGGCCCTCAGAGGAATCCTGGGCTCATAGAGGAACACCGAGTCCCCTAGAGAAACTACGGGCCCCTAAGGGAACCCTGGCCCCCAGAAGGAACGTCAGCCTTCTAGAGGAACCCCTGCACGAAGAGGAATCTTCGTTTTGCTACTCCATCTATATATCAGTTGCTTGCTTTCCACCCTTGCATAGGATGTCTCATTTTTGCCGGGTTCTGTGGCGGGGCGATGATGTAATCAAAATCAGGAAAACGGTATTTTTATTTATGATTAGATTTATGATTTTTCGTATCTTCTTTTTTTCATCTTCACAAGCATCGGCTTCGCCATGGGTGCTTGACCTGCGGCGCTATGAGTTTCGCGTCCTGGTTGCTGTAAGATAGATTTTCAGCCCTCTTCATTGGAGGTTCCTCGCCTTTGTCTTCGTTTTCTTCATCACTTATACGGAGAAATAATGCATTATGAAGCCTTCTGATGCCTCTTCTATTTTCTTCGGAAAGCTCTATTCCGTAAAACATGTCGGTGTACTCGAAAGCCTTGTTCTCGCGTAGGTTCACATTCAACTTAAGTAACTTCCTGTGGAAAGTACGTATCGATTCCTTTACGCTGAACACCTAAACACCACCATAGAGAGAAGGAAAGGCTTTACATTGCTCTTAACCTTGCAGCGACGGCTTTATCGCTCTGTAGCGCATCCCTCGATAGTTTCTTGGCGTCGGTCAGCCACTTCCAGAAGTGTCTTTGGCGTTTCTTCTCAAGTGCTGTGCCCTCGGGCATCATGTAGGCACGATATGGTATAACCTAAGTGATTGATGGTCTCCCTCTACCGTTGAATTAATACTTATATAAGGTGTCCCATTTTTCACCCCACCGCGGGTCTTCGTGTTGGAGAGGTCTTGACCATTATATTTTTAGTTACTTGTAGTTTTTTTTTTTTCCTCTTTCTTTTTCTTTTCTTCCTCTGGCGGCTTCTGAGGTTGGTGGGACCCGATGCTCCGCTGCCGCCGCCGACGCAGACTCTTGCCGGAAGTCCTTTTCCAAATCCCGAGGGACGCTGGTCGGCAAGGGGAAGAGGGATCCTCGACAAGCCTCTGCTTCTGTCGAGAGGTCGCTGGAGAAGTCGTGGCCGAAGAACTCTCTCTGACGCGACGTCCTCCAGAGGCCGCGGGGGAGCGGCCGTCGTCAGGGCTAAGCCAACCTCGAGGACACAGATGGTCTGAATGTGGCCTCAGCTGACCGAGGGCGAAGTGCCGACACAAGATGAAGACCATTTTAAATGAGTAATTCAGTAATGGATAAACGAACAAATCAATAGATTAAGTGAATAATGAAACTCGCTAAAATGAACCGGTATATATTTTTTTTCTGTTATTATTATTATTATTGTTATTATTATTATTATTATTATTATTATTATTATTATTATTATTATTATTATTATTATTATTATTATTATTATTATTATTATTATTACTATTATTATCATTATTATTATTTCCTTATTTATTATTATTATTACTATTATTTCCTTATCTATTATTATTACTATTATTTCCTTATTTATTATTATTATTATTATTATTATTAATTATTATTAATTATTATTATTATTATTATTATTATTATTATTAATTAATTATTATTATTATTATTATTATTATTATTATTATTATTATTATTATTATTATTATTATTATTATTATTATTATTATTATTATTATTATCATTATTATTATTATTATTATTATTATTGCTATTATTTCCTTATCTATTATTATTGCTATTATTTCCTTATTTATTTTTATTTATCTATTTATTTATTTATTTGTTTGTTTGTTTGTTTGTTTGTTTGTTACATCTTTTTCCTGCCAGACATGTCATGTTGAGAAAAAGAGGTACCCGGTGGTAGTGGGCAGGTGAGTCGTCAGTTTGCTCTGTGTGTACAGTATGTGTGTGCGCACGCGTTGGAGAAGGTGCCTTTCTCCCCTCGAGTGCTTCTTCAACTCTGTTGGCATTAGTCTTGGTTTAGATTCACTACGCCTGCTCAATTGGAATGAATTATGACCCGATTTTCGACATTTATATTCCCATACAAGTAAAATTGAAAAAATGCAATTACCTACTTGTAGTACACAGGATAAGACTTATGGTCAGAGGCTCCTGTTCTTAGCGTTCCCATTGAGCACTTCGCACTCATGTGGCATAACAGACCATAGAAACTTTTCATATTCTCATTACTTTTCATGTTCTCATTACTGTAGTTACCCTTAATTATATTGCATATTTTCTCTTAAAATTTTTAAGAAAGAAAACAAAACATGAAGCATCGATTTACGTTCATCTCATTTGTAGCGACAGTCAGTATGTAAATTTGCCGACAAATATTCGCGAGAATACAAATTTTACTTGTCTAATTAGTGTTTACCATGTTGACGGCGATGCTGATCGAACAATAGGGCAATATATTGTTTACATAACGACAACAATCAAATCGTCTGAATTTCTCACGTTATTTTCTTCAAGCAAGAAATAAGAACTTAACAATGGAGGAGACTGCAAGAGAACATAAGACCTACACCATGCAGTTCCATGTCCATTACCACCTATCATCTCCACCTACGAATCTTCTCTTAAAACGACCAATAGTTTCAACGTTCACTATCACTATTGAGGGGTTTCATGTGACATCATACATTATAGTTCTGGAGATATCAAGTTCTGGTTGGGTGAATCCATAAATTGTCCAAAATATTTTCATAGGGTTGTGTAAACGTTTATATAAAAAAAAAAAAAATCAAATTTATAGCCCACTTGGACCAGTGAGTAACGATCCTGCTTCGGAACGCGGAAGGTCCGGGTTCGATCTACACAACAAGTTTTAGCCATCAGCAAGTATGTGAATGCAGTGTAAATTCAAGTCGGCTACTGCAGTCCTTGCGCCCCAGTGAGTCAATTCAGAGTGTGGCATACGTCGTGAGTCATTCTGCCAAATCAACCTAACATATCTCTCTTTCTCTGATTTCCCATGTATGTGTTATTTAAAACGTTTTTCTTATATTCCGTATATGTTAAAGGAAGTTGTGTAATGCAATGAGTATCACTATTTAGGATTATAACACCGATTTGAACAAAAAATTCTATGACACGTGGCACACCTTTTCTCCACGTGCCACGCAGTGGTCTCAGTGGGTGACAGGTGATAGTGAATATCAGATACTTGGTAGTCAAATTGGCAACGTTTCAGGGTAATTCCCGCTTCTGCCCCACCCTAAACGTACTCTTTGAAACGCAAGGACTATAGTGCTGTAGAGGTGTCTTATTCTTTCTTTTTTAATTTAGGGTTAGAAAGTGTGTGCGGAATGTGTATATCAACACCCGGAATCAGTTGTCATTCCATGGGAAGTTCAGATAATTCTTAGCAGCGCCGAAATAACAAAAGCGTCTGTGCAAGGAGGGATTTTGCGTCAACAATGGAGTGTCAGAAGATGCGACAGAAATGAGATTAGGATTGTAGGTAAGCAGTAAAAAGAAAAACTTCGATGAATACAAAGGAAGAAAATAGATTTAGAATTTTGGGTCTTCTATCTTCATAAGTGTCATGCACTGGACTAGCAGTTCCTGCTAATTCAGGATATAAAAGTTGAGGACTGTAGCCAAGCCCTTCCTTACTTAATTATTGTATATATTTATTGTATATGTATCTCCTTTAATGTATATGTCACACTTCTTTATTATACATGAGTACTTAATATCAACATATATCTATTGTAAATGTATTGTATAAGTAAGCCTATGTAGTCATTACATTATATAAGTGCCCTATACATAATTATATAACCGAATATATATACGTCATTAGGCGTACGCTAAACGCGTATGCGTCTATGCCAATTGTACACGTCGTAGAATTAAGGAACTAAATATATGTTACCCTTAACCATTTTGCATGCATATTCATCATTATATGTAATTGTTCTCTTGTTGCTGTATATTTCTATGTATATACCTAGATATGTTAGTATGTATTGTTTTGCCCAATCTTTTTCCCGCCTAGCAACAATGTAACAGAAAGTAGGCCACGGGCGCGTCTTAATGCCCAGCTAGGCCCCCCAAGCATTCGCTTGTGACAGATCACTTCCTGTATTACTTGTGTGTAGACCTCCGCAATAAACTCCTACCAAAATACTGCGTGTTTGGCACTTACCACAGTGGTGACCTCCCGGAGTGACAGTGCCCAAGTGACCCTAATACCCAGTGCTCCATACCTAAGTGATTTAGGGTCATACACATTACGTGGTTAAGTGCCTATGCGTATTCATAAACTGTGACTCGGCACGCGCATGGAATTACGCATTTACGAACTTCAAAGTGCGCAAGAAATAATCGGAGTGTGCGGCATTGTTCAGTTCTGATCTACACGCAACACGTATACGGTACGCAACACGTATACTGGGAAACATCCGACAACAACAACATGAATTCCAATACTCCGCCTACAACCACTGCAGCCACTTCAACGACGACAGCAGCAGCAGGAAGCACTTCTTCCTCTACGCATTCTACGACTTCCGCCGCCGTCGCTGTTCGACCTCCACCATTCGACGAAGCATCGCCGGCAAGATGGTTTTCGTTGCTAGAGGCGCAATTTGCACTAGCTAACATAACCGCCCCCCAAACTAAGTTCAACCATGCACTTGCGAACTTAACCATCCCTGTGCTCAACCAGCTCGACGACGATGTCGTTACTTACGGTGACTACGACCGCTTGAAGAAGGCGCTAATCGACGTCCTTACCAGGTCTCCGCCGGAACTCTTCGATGCCTTGGTCCACCAGAACAATATCATGTATGATAAGCCGACGACCTTCCTACGAGAACTTCGCACCATAGGTAAGCAACTCGATGTCGACGACGACTTCATCCGCCTAAAGTTTTTACGTGCAGTGCCAAGTGACATACGACCACTACTTGTTACATATGCCGGTTCCCTAGATGAGTTGGCCCGTGTCGCTGACACTCTCATGGCCCATGGCCACGGAAACAAAGGGATAAGTGCGTCATCAGTGAACAAGCCTGTGCCAAGGGCTCCGCGTAGTGATAGTGTGCCAGTGTTTCGTAGTGGTAACCCCACTACACGTGTTTCAACACCCACTACCTTTCCACTCTGATTAACTCCCTTCTACGACGGTCAAAGACCACGAGTGTGCCGTTACCACCTCTTCTACGGCAACAGTGCTAGAACTTGCAAACAATGGTGCATATTGTCCCACACTAGTGCTAACGTGTTGCTCAGTTCGCGACCTAACTCACGTTCTTCATCCCATGGACCTCAGCTTAACACGTCGGGAAACTTGATGGGCAGTCTGTAGAAGTATCCCTTGCAACCGCAGGACTGCCTCTCGTCATTAGTGCCACTATAGGTTGCAAGAACTATGAATTCCTTATAGATACCGGTTCTCAAGTCTCGCTCATTCCCTATGACCCAAGTTTAACTCCACTGCTCCGTTCCACGGTAGTACAACTTACTACTGCTTCCGGTACCCGTATTCGTACGTACGGCGAAGTCGACGTGGAACTTGGGATTCGACGTATCAGACGTTCTCTCCCATGGTCCTTCGTCGTTGCTGATGTTGTCCGCCCAATTCTTGGTACCGATTTTTTAACCCATAATTCACTAGTAGTTGATTGTAGAAATCGCCTCCTCTCTGATCCTTCCACTGCATGCACCATTCCCCTTAAGGCTTCTCCTCTCCCTATCTCTTCACATGCGGTACATTATGGGGATATTGATTCAAGAGCCATTGCTCTTCTTTCAAAATTCCCCGTACTTACCGCGCCCCGACAACTGTCTGATCCTCCACCAGTAGAAACTACAACCTATCATCATATTGATACAGGTGATTCTTCCCCTATATCCTTTAAAGTAAGGCCGTTGACAGGTGAGAAGCTCAAAGCTGCCAAGGATGAGTTTCAATTTTTGCTTAATGCAGGGATCATACGACGCTCCAACTCACCTTGGGCGTCCCCACTTCATTTGGTTCCCAAGAAAGAACCACATTCCTGGAGACCTTGCGGAGATTACCGAGGTCTCAACATTGTAACTGTAGATGACAAATATACCATACCACACTTGCGCTCTCTCACCATGTCACTTAATAATAAGGTTATATTCACTAAGTTAGACTTACAACGTGCATATCTGCAGATTCCTGTAGCTGAACAAGATATTCCTAAGACTGCGATATGCACGCCATTTGGTTTATTTGAATTTTTGTACATGCCCTTTGGATTGAAAAATGCTGGAGCCACATTTCAGCGCTTTATAGATACCCTCTTAGCTAACGTAAACAACACGTTTACGTACCTTGATGATGTACTGATTGCTAGTGAGACCCTTGAAGAACATATTTCAGATGTTCAAACTGTTCTTTCTATTTTGGCTCAGCATAACATGCGACTTTCTCTTGACAAATGTCAATTTTTCAAGTCAAACCTTACCTTTCTCGGTTACGAGATTAGCTCACAAGGGATTAAGCCACCTAAAGACCGCACTACGGCCATTTCCGATTTCCCTTTGCCTCAGACTTCACAGGCTTTGCGCCTTTTTCGGCCCATGATTCCTAATTTTGCTACCGTAGCCTATTCCCTTACTGAGCTTCTTAAACAATATCCTTCTTCAAAGTGTCTCACTTGGACTGACGCAGCAAAGGACTCCTTCAATAATTTGAAGCAAGCCTTACTGGACTGTCCAACCTTAGCTTACCCTTCCCTATTACCGACAAACTACCAACTCGTGACTGACAGTTCAAGCCTAGCCGTTGGCGCCGCTCTCTATCAAGTTATAGACGGCGAGCCAACGCCCCTAGGATTCCACTCGAAGAAACTCTCTGACGCACAACGCATCTATTCCACCTACGACCGCGAGTTATTAGCCATTACCTCGCAGTTTTGTATTTCAGGACTCTCATTGACGGACATACAGTTACCCTATTTCTTGACCACAAACCCCTCGTAGCTGCCTTTTACTCCAAATCTCTTGCTAAGACTGACAGACAACAACGACAACTCTCTGTTCTTTCTGAATACGTTTCTTCAGTCGAGTACATTCGTGGCGACAGCAACGTCGTCGCTGATTGCTTATCTCGCACATCATGCGCTGTTACACTCGACGCTTTTGACTTAAGTGACATAGCTCAAAGTCAGACAACAGATGACGAACTGGAAACTTTCAAGCCTAGACTCTCTAAATTCACTTTACCCTCTGATTTAACACTCTGGTGTGATACCTCTACTAACACTCCTCGACCTTTTGTTCCATTACCCTTACGTAATGACGTAGTCTCTTCTTTGCATAACCTTTCTCATCCTGGTGTTCAGTCCACCTCTAAGTTGGTAAAACAACGTTAGTTCTGGCCACACATTGACAGAGATGTAAAGACATTTGTAAGACAATGCCTTAGGTGTCAACAGTCTAAGACTACCCGCCACACTTCCTCTCCTGTTTCTCCTATATCTACTCCTACTGACCGCTTCCAATCGGTACACATCGACATTGTAGGACCGTTGCCCCCTGCTACTCTTCCTAACTATCCTTACCCTCTCCCATACAAATACTTGTTGACTTGCATTGACCGAGCTACTCGTTGGACTGAAGCAATTCCCCTCATTGACACTACTGCCACTTCTGTAGCAATCTCTTTTGTGAATGGCTGGATATGCCGTTTCGGTGTTCCATGCACTGGACTAGCAGTTCCTGCTAATTCAGGATATAAAAGTTGAGGACTGTAGCCAAGCCCTTCCTTACTTAATTATTGTATATATTTATTGTATATGTATCTCCTTTAATGTATATGTCACACTTCTTTATTATACATGAGTACTTAATATCAACATATATCTATTGTAAATGTATTGTATAAGTAAGCCTATGTAGTCATTACATTATATAAGTGCCCTATACATAATTATATAACCGAATATATATACGTCATTAGGCGTACGCTAAACGCGTATGCGTCTATGCCAATTGTACACGTCGTAGAATTAAGGAACTAAATATATGTTACCCTTAACCATTTTGCATGCATATTCATCATTATATGTAATTGTTCTCTTGTTGCTGTATATTTCTATGTATATACCTAGATATGTTAGTATGTATTGTTTTGCCCAATCTTTTTCCCGCCTAGCAACAATGTAACAGAAAGTAGGCCACGGGCGCGTCTTAATGCCCAGCTAGGCCCCCCAAGCATTCGCTTGTGACAGATCACTTCCTGTATTACTTGTGTGTAGACCTCCGCAATAAACTCCTACCAAAATACTGCGTGTTTGGCACTTACCACAGGACTTATCCACTTAAGAATGGTAAGAAGAGTGTGAAAGGTAAAATCGGTAGCAGACATTGAAAGTTCCTCATATAGGCAGAGAGTTGGGAGGTGATCTGTTTCGCTGGAGTTAGAGAATGAACGGATTCTATGGAGTTAGGCGAGGGATATACAGTATAAAATTTTAGATTTATTTTGAACCGGATGGCTAAAACTTTGAAACATGTTCGGAAGCGCAGGAGACGTTGTGTGCATATGCTAAGTAGCATCTTTAGATAGGAAATTAGCGCTATGAATCTCCTTTTTAAATCTGGCTGTGAGTCCAGGAGAAAAGTAGTAGAATCCAGTGGCGGATCCAGGTAGGGATTGAGGGGGCTGAAACCTACCCCCCAAATTTGTTTTTTCATTACTTCATTGCAGAGGTCGAGACTCCTGCTTCGTGTACACCGGTACGTGGCAGAAAGCAGTATTACAGTGGCAGTTTGTTTTTTATCCCAGCATTTAATAAAATACTTTAGTGAGAATAATTAGAGGAATATTCAACACATTACGGAGGGTAAATTTTTAAAAAGTAAGATTAAGTATTACTTTTGTCCAATATTTTGAAAGAAACTAAATCAAGTGAGAGCATATACTTCAATTTATATTCAAAACCGTCATCTATATTTACAAAATTCGGGTTAACCCCCTTCTCCCCAATTTTGATCATGGGTCCGCCACTGGTAGAATCTACCCTAACAGAATATTGCCCCAACATGAGTATATCGACATTGGTTTGTGGACATCATATTCAAACTTATGATCACAAATATTGTCAACAGGTATCCTCTCCCTGACCCCACACCATGTGATTTTCAAGTGACAAAGGAGTAAGGATAGTCGTCGATGTACTTTTCTCTGTTCCTCTTGTTGTAAGAAGCTTTTCAAAGATAGCATCCTCTTCTCTCTCGAATTATATAGACCAAGTGTCTCCAGTCTTTTCTGCAGCTCCGACTGTGGTATTGGTTGTGATGTGTGCGTGTGTGTGTATTTACCTAGTTGTATTCTACGGGAAGGGGAGCTATACTCGTGGTGTCCCGTATTCATATCTCATTTTATCTAAACTGTTTATAAATTCATGTATTGTTTTTGCACACACCACTTTCTCATCTAACTTGTTCCAAATGTCTATTACTCTGTGAGGAAAGCTGTTCTTTTTCAGATCTCTTCTATAGCTGTCTTTCTTGATTTTCTTTCCGTGTTCTCTTGTATTTCTATCGTCCCATTTTATCAGATCCTCTCTATTAATAGTTTCTATGCCTTTCATGATTCTGTAAATGGTTATCAAATCTCTCTCTCTTCTTTGCTCTAATGTCTGTAGCTCAAGTTTTGCTAGTCTCTCTTCATATGACAGTTTTGAGAGTGTTGGTGCCAATTTCGTAATTGCTCTTTGTATTCTTTCAATTTTTTTTATACATTTTTTTTGTACATGGTGACCACATCGTTGCTGCATATTCCAATCTTGGTCTTATCAGAGTGATTAGTATTTTCTTCACCATTTCTTCATCCATGTATGTAAATGCCACTTTAATTGTTCTTATCAAATCATAAGTTTCTCAAAAAATCTTGTTTATATGTTTCTCAGGTGACATTTTATCCATAATAATGACTCCCAGGTCCTTCTCATTTTCTATTTTTTTTATTCCTTCTTCTCCCAATTTATATGATCCTATTATTCTTTTTTTGCTTTTTCCAAATTCCATTAAAACTGCACTTCTTAGCATTGAACTCCATCTCCCACTTCCTACTCCACTCCCATACTTTATTGAGATCACTCTGTAGTGACTCACAATCTTCTTCAGTGTTCATTTTTTTTTTAATTTCTTCATCCATATCATTAATATATATAGCAAACATTATTGAGGCCAGAACTGTTCCTTGTGGAACACCACTTATTACTTCATCCCAATTAGAGTGTTTGTCTCTTATCACTACTCTCATTTTTCTTTCTTGCAAAAAGTCTTCCATCCATTTAAGCAGTTTGCCCTGTATTCCTCCTTCAGTTTCTAATTTCTTAAGCAACTTCTTATGTGGTACTTTGTCAAAAGCTTTTTTTTTAGGTCTAGAAATGCACAATCAGCCCATCCATCTCTTTCTTGTATCATATCTATTAGCCTTGAATAGAAACATACTAAATTGGTGACGCATGATCGTCCTTGTCTGAATCCAAATTGCCTTGGATTTAGCACATTGTTGTTGTTGTTTTTTGTAAATACTTTACCCATCTACTTTTGATCATTCTTTCACAAATTTTTGCTATTGTACTTGTTAGAGAGACTGGTCTATAGTTGGTAGGGTCTTTTTTCATTTCCCGGTACTATATTTGCTTTTTTCCCAGTCTTTTGAAACTTTTCCTTCTTTCAAGGAACTGTTTATTATGCTATGTATTTTGTCTGCCAGTTCATTCCTGCATTCTTTCAAAATCCAGTTTGCTATTTCATCTGGTCCATGCGATTTTCTGACAACAAGATTACTCAAGTGTTTCATTATTTCATTCTTTGTTACTTCTATTTCTTTCATAGGGGGGACTTTCTCCTTCCATTCGATCTCTTCAGGTTGTATGTTCTTTTTCATATTTTCTCTTTTCCTCTCTGCACACTTGTACATATTCATTTCTATACCAAGTATATATTTTCCATTTTTGAGGTCTTTTGTCTTTCTTCGATTTGGTCCAAGCTTTATCTCTTTTGTCTTTTAACTCCCTAGAACTTTTGTTGTACCAGCACTTTACATATTCTTTTTCTTGTTTTTGTCTTGGGACATACTTTTCCACTCCTTTTTTATATATTTTTGTCAAAATATTCCATTTCTCTTCCACTGTTGTTTCCTCTTTGTATATTCTTTCCCAATTTTCTTTTTGAAAGAATTCTCTTATCTTATCAAAATTTGTTTTTTCATACATCATTCTTCCTTTTCTATATTGTTCATTTCTTTTCATGTATTTTTCCTCATTTAGTTCCAGTTCAATCAATATGTGGTCACTTTTACTTATTGGTGTCTTATGTTCAATCTTTTCCACTATTTCAGGTTCTGATGTGATTATTAGGTCTAGTCTCGATGGTTCTTCTTCATTTCTATACATAGTGTTCTCTTGAATCCATTGTGTCATTATATGGTCAATAATCATCTCGAGTAGAACATTTCCCCATGAGTCGCCTCCACCCTTTACTGTCATCTCTTCCCAGCAGCAGCAGACTTCTTTGCAATTAAAGTCGCCCATCATAATTATTCTTCCTCCATCTTCCATTATCTTATTTAATGTTATCCTTGTGTCTTCTAACATACTTTTATGTTCACTCTCTTCCCACGAGGCTGTTTTTGGAGGCACATAATTTATTACAAACTTTCTGTTCTTCTTATCTCTGTCTTCCACTTCGATCATAATCATCTCTACTATATTCTTTCCATATGTGACACTCCTCACGTTTATATCCTTCTTAGTCAGGAACATAACTCCACCCCCTTGTTTTGTTTCTCTGTTTCTAATCCAATAATTATATGCATCATGTTCTTCACTGTTGGGTGGTAGTGGATCTTTTAATTTTGTCTCTACAATTCCCATTATGTCCGGTTCTTTTTCCTTCAGATAATCATTCAATCCTGCTATTAATCCATCTATATTTGTGTAAGACACTCTTAATTTTCTGCTACTTCTATTGTATTTTCTGTTTCCCTTTTGTTTTTCTCTGGTATGTCCCATTTCCTCACTTTCATATTCACTCCTCTCCAATAGAATTCCTCTTTTTCTGACTGTTCTGTTCTCGTCTTTTTTTCCTTAGCTTCTTGTCTTTTAATTTTTTCCTCCTCTCTTTCCTCTTTATTACTTTCTCTTTTTATCCATACCTTTTTATATTGTTTACTGTTTGCTAGTTTCCCTGTTTTTGCTAAGATATTCTCTGCTGTCGTTTGTGACCTGAATTTAACCTTAATTAGTCTGGTCTTATCTGTACTATATTTCCCGAGCCTGTACATTTCTTCAACTTGTTTCACGATTCCAGGTTCATCTTCCTGAACTAATTCTAGTAAACTGCTTACTTTTTCTTTTTCCTCATTGATTCTTGTTGTTCTATTTAGATTATACTTCTCTTCCATTCCTAATATAATTATACATTTCTTTTTGTCTGCTAAGTCTCTTACTATATTCTCCGACGCGACCAACCTTCCAAATATTCTATATGCGAATACGGTGATAGCTTACTTATACCATGTTTTGGCAACCCTGTACAAATGTATATAGAAAATGTTTCTGGCAACCCTCCGATGTTTGAACGGAGCTTACCTTGTATTTGTAGAGCAGAAAGCTGTCTGGGACAGTAAAGTGAAGACAACTACCAGACTTTCATTGACCAATGTAGAGTTAAACATACAACCTATATACCGTATTCATGTCCACTTTATCCGATGGTTTTCTTTCCAATCCCACTCACTGCTTCATTTCTGATTATCACATTTCATCCATTCGTGTAGCATTTATTATAGTTCTCAAACACTTAATTTCAACAAGTTCTGTTTCTTCCTTTTTGCCTCCTTTATATTCAAGTCTTCGCATTACCCTGGCTTCACTCACTTTCATACAACCTTCATTTCATCCCTCCCTAAATAAGTATTTCTCAAAACTTTTTCCATTCCCATTAGACCTTTGCTCACTTCCTTTACCACGTAATTTATTTACACGTCATCTCCTCCATTCACCACCACATACGACCACAGTAACCTCTTCATTTCTTCAAGTCATTTATACTTTTCACCCACATTCAGTCTGCCGCCACCATCATTCTTTGTGTCTCTCAAAATCAACCATAAGAGCAATTTCGTCCGCAAAAAAAAAAAAAAAAAAAAAAAAAAAAAAAAAAACATTGCATGTTCTTCCATTCTCACATCTTACCTCCACACCCTCGCATGTATCCCTACCAATGGGATCTTTCGCAGTCAGGCTCGTAGATTCCTATTAACGCTAGAATTTTCAATTGTCTCGGATATCACGAGGTAAAGGGGTGAATTAGCTAATTTGGAAACCGATATAAGAAAAAAAAATTGCTGCGTAAGTGTATTCAAAATTAAAAACATGACTCTTAATGTTATATTTTTTACTTACTGGTGTGTGATAAGGCTTTGTTAATTTAATTACAAGATAAAACTAAAAATAGGTAATTATTTTCACTGAGGTATGAGCAGTAAAAATAAGAGGATGTTGATTTCGGTTTGTGTATTTTATCTGAGAGTGTTGAAAAATAATAGATATCACTGTCACGTCCTATATATGAAGATAATCAGTGAGATAAAAGATAACAGTGGTGGCGGACGTACGAGGTGAGCGACGTTTGTGTAAACAATAGCCTCTTAGATCTGCTGGGAGCTATTTTCAAACAAATATGACTAATTTTATGTATGCCGTGACAGACTGCACGTCAGATTCAAGAAAAAGTAAGAGAAAGACAAACCGTAATCGTACCGGAAAAATTAAGTCTTCGATGCAAAATTATATTTTCTATACATTACATGGATTTGCCTATTGCTTGGTGCATTCAAATGAAAGTATATATCGGTATACGTCCATTGAAGTCGGTAGAAAATGACAAATTGCTTGGCTTGATACAATTATAGGCTGTTTTACGAATACCATATGTAATTATAAATAGGGGCTCAAACAATGCTATATGCCGTTTGCAATCATGGAATTAATTGACTTAAATTTCAGACACAATTATGTACAACGATACACCTCTGTAAGGTTATAAAACTTGCCCAAAAAAATATTTATTTTCCGGCAAGAATTACAAAATGTGGCGGTGTCTGGTATCAAATAGCACACTGCGAAAGGTCCCATTAATCCATATCCACGTTTGAACAAACATGGTGACATTTTAACCCTGCCGCGGTCCCGCTCCCTAAGCTTACATTCCATTCCGTGACTCACGTCATGCTACGCATTGCCCATACTTAGCTGTACCTATTTATGTTTTTATCCATACTCGAGTTGCACAAGTTTTATTTGATTATTTTGCATCACATTGGTTATTTTGGCCTTTAAAACAATGCAATAATTGAACTGCTTCTCTCTTTTACAATACTAAAAAAAAAAAAAAAAAAAAAAAAAAATCGTTGTTAGGTAGGAATTTAGTGATGCAAAAAAAAAATGCAAGTTTAAAAAACTGTTTTTGTGATTTTTTTACGCGTCAAATATCAAGTATATGAAAACAGGTGTAAGTACTTGATTCATCCCTCCACATATGCGTATCTACCTTATCCAAAAATACATCAGACACAGTATAAAAATAAACAAGTAATTGACCTTTTTAGTCAGATCTCAGATGCTGCAACAAGTGTAGATACTGTATATGGGCCAATATGACTACTTTACAAAATTTAAGATTAAACACTCCAAATTTCCTTGTCATGTATATCCTATTTTATTGTATAAAATAGGATATACAATAAGGTATGCACAAACTAATCATGGTCTATGGGCCTGGAAAAAACAAGAAGAGAGTGCAAGGATAGGAGCAAATGGAGCCTTGTGTCATGGCCATCCCCTGGAGGGGGGGGGGGAGTTCCCAGGAACAGGCATCAGACTCAGACATTGTAGATATAGTAGGCTCTGAACTTCTGACTCCATCAATCCAAGTCCTGCGGTTCCTGCTGTTCCTCTTCAGGTTCCTCTATATCAGATGGGGAAATCCGGGGCCGGCCGCCGGGGCTGGGCGGTTCATCAATTGAGCCCTCAGAATATTCCGTTTCTGAATCATCCGATTCAAGCTGGAAAGTAGGGATGTTGCTTGAAGCAGTAGAATCCCTACTGGTTGATGGCTGTGGTTGTAGTAGTGGTGGATAAGTGGCAGGAGCTGCATGGTGAGGATATTCATGGGCATCGTCCATGTTACCCAGTGCCAAGTTTTGCCCAATAAACACCAACTTGGCAGCTCTGTCTGTGGTCAAACGATTCCTTCTCGCAGAATGTACTAATGCATATCTGCTAAAAGATCACTCGACAGATGCACTGGATGGGGGTAGTTGCAGGATATTTGAGGCAACACGGGACAGCTGAGTTGAGGAACATAGAAACAATTATTGTAATGTGGTTCTTTTCCTTGCTGAGTTATTTTAAAACAAAATATAAAAAAACTAAAATATCCATGTTTTTTGGTCAAGGTTATTTATATAAAAACATGTTTTTATAAAAAAAAAACACTTTTTTTAGTTACATCTATAGGTAGGATAAAATCTTAGGAATTCGTTATTTCATGGGGTAGGGTACGTTTTTGGCGCAGCCGTTTGGGCGCGGTCGTTTAGGCACGGCCGTTTGGGCGCGGTCGTTTAGGCACGGCCGTTTGGGCGCCGGCTGTTTGGGCGCCAGCCTATTTGGCGACGGCTGTTTTGGCGCCAAAAACATTTTTTTAATCTAATAAATGTTATCTTATAATCTGTCATTTTATAAGGAAGCTAGTGATGGACTCCATAGCTTTCATGACACATCTCTCACTTTACTTCAGCTCGCCTGAGGAATACGGCTGGAAGAGAGGGGTTTTTCATGATGCGAAGAGGGAGGATCTTTGATGATTCCTGAAGAACCTTGGCCAATGCACTTTCAAGCTCTAGAGAGAAGCTGTAGTTTTCTGAATGCCCTAACTTGTTTATGAGGTTGGTAAGTTCTGCACTTCTGAACAAATGTCGCAGTGTCATACACAGAAGTATATGTTTTGGCAATTTCCACTGGCCATTTGTGACAGCACGGCAAAGGTCTTGTCCAATCGATTGTGTCAGTCGATTGACTTTGGTGCCATCTTCCTGCGTTTGTTTGCCAGCTATGAGGAAGTACAGGAACTTCATTAATTCCTCAGGGGTGTTAGGATTTACTCCCTCCAGATATCGAGCCGTTGGTGGCCATTTCAGCGGTTCTGCATATTGAAAGGCTTTTTGAATATCATACCTCAAATTCAAGGCCACATCTTTTGTTTTGTCAGATGTACCAAGGATATACGCCTGCTTCACAGCCTCTCCTACCTTAATGTCAGTGTTGAAAACAAGGTAAGAACCTAACCGGCCAGATTGGGATTGGATTGGCTCAAATGATAGTTTATCCCCATAATGCACAACAAGTTTTGCTTTTAGTTTCTCAGATCTGTACTGAGTGTTTCCAAACTGGGTTTGAGCTAATTCTTGGACATAAATGTCCTTCAAGAAATCTAGCTTGACAACAGTGTTATTGTGGCAAACATTTTCTTCAACAAAGGCACAAATACTGGCAAATGCATTGCGGTGTGCTTCCTCCATCATGTCCTGCTGAGACAGAGCTTCAGGGTCACTGCTGCGCCACGACAACGGGTCTCTTGTGTACTTAGCTCTGCAACTCCTGTGGTATTGAGCCTCACAGGCATAACGGTCATAACCCTTGATCCTTCGCAGCATCTCAAAATCTTTTCGTTCCTCTGCAACTTTGAGAACGGTTGCACCTCCATCATATTCAAATCGTGATGTTGGTTCAGTTGTCCAACTGCCTCCATGTTTAACCTTTTTTTTTTTTTTTTTGCCGGTCTTGTGGCAGAAAATGCAGTCTGGGTTAAAAATGAATTTCTCACTTCCATCAGAAGGGCATCTTGGTGGACGTGGACGACAAACATCAGTTTCTGTTAATGATGATGAGGTCGATGAGGATGAAAGTCTTTCTAGATTGGATGTGAACCGTTTGTAACATTGTCGATGATATCCATGGTTTTCCTCGACTGTATCTGGAATTTATAAACAGAAATACGACATCCGATGAGGAGAATCTACTGGCTCAGAAAGTCTCCGCTTTTGGATTTCCTTCGGCTTTGAGAGTCTCTCTTCTGTCAGTGTTGTCAGTGGTCCTGATGAACTGTCTCTGTAATGTATAATGCAATGTTCAGTTTTGGAAGAAGCACCTGCCACACTCTCATCCCTCTTGCGCTTCTTGGATGCCATGTTCGTTCAGGATAGACAGTTTACTGTAAAACAATAAGAAGATAAATTGTAATTTCTAAACAATAACTATGCTGAATAAAATCTTGCACTTTGCGTATTGCACTACAGGATCACTAAAATGTGGCCCGATTAGGCCCAAAATCGAGTTTTTTTTTCAAATTTAACAATAAGGTAAAAGTGATAGTGTTCTAAGATGCATTATTGGATTACTGGTACTCGAAAACATAGGTAAAGACCCGAAACAATGTCTCGATCTGTCATAGAAGGAAAGTTATAAGCGAAAACGTCATTTTTTGAGTTACGCCGGCGGCCATTTTGAAAATGGCCACTAATAGGTAGTTGATCCCAAAATATTGCTGTGGGCATCATATATTGTTGTTTCATAAGGTCCCAGGGACTAGAAAAAAAAGGTCCTATACTGTTAAGGGGGGGGGGGTGCACGGTGGACCCTCCTGGCCCATGGACTAATACAGTGGCGGCGCCAGGGGGGGGGGGCTTGGGGGGGCTTTAGCCCCTCCAAAAAGTGGCCAGCCCCCCATTAGCCCCCCAACTGAAATGAGCAAATTGAAAATTTAAAACACTCATTGAAATAATTTTATTAAGTGGAATTTTTAATTGCCAGGGCTAAAGATTTGTCAGCCATCAGTGCTAGCCCAACCATTAACCCCCTCCCCTTCTGAAATGAGGATAATATATGTGTATTATCATATTAATATTAGCCCCCCAAAAAATTTGCTCAGTCCCCCCTTAGCCTCCCCAACTAAAAATTCCTGGCGCCGCTGCTGGACTAATACATATATTGGTCGTCAGAACATACAAGGAAATGGAAGATGAACTCCTCTATTTCTCCCTGAAATTTGGAACCTATGTCATAGATCGTTAAATGGGGAAGGCTGCACAAACAATAATGCCTAGGCAGCCCACCGTTGACTTAGATACGAACTTGGCATGCAACATCCCACCATATGGAAATTAATTGATGGCCTGCGTAAAGTACAGAAAGGTAGAAATGCATATTATGAAAAGTTAATGACCGGTCATGAACCACCACAGAAACTAAAAAAGCAGAGATGCAGACAGAAGAATACATGAAAATGTTCTTAGATTTGAAAACATGGATGCTGTCGAGTACTTGAGAAGCCTTGCTCTTAATTACCAAATGAACTAAATAAAGCTTTGCTACTGTTTATATAAATATTTTTAAAAGATTTTATAAAATGAACTAAATAAAGCTATGTTACGGTTTTATAAAAATATTAGAAAATATAAACTTTGGGTGGCGCCAAAACAGCCGGCGCCCAACTGTCAGCTAGCGACCTAACGCCCGCGCCCAAACGGCAGCGCCCAATAGTCCCATTCCGTATATCATATGA
Organism: Oratosquilla oratoria; assembly: GCF_046742065.1. NCBI lineage: Eukaryota > Metazoa > Arthropoda > Malacostraca > Stomatopoda > Squillidae > Oratosquilla > Oratosquilla oratoria. The sequence goes on from NW_027467715.1 coordinate 1,393,043, forward strand.
GCGTGATGACATGAACTTGTGCAATACTCTGTCTCAAGGCATGCAATATCCATGACTCACATCCTCAGTCATCAAGCATTTGAAGTCCACAACAAAGCTCTCGCCCAGCCCTTCCCATTACCATTCTTATCTTTGGATTGGGAGGTTTTGTCGATTTTTCTCCAGCAGCACTGGGACTTTTCTTTTACGGTACGGTAAACAAGTTGGTGTTCGTTGAATAAAACAGTTTTTCACAAGCATACGACTAATGATACGAATGTGCAATGTTTTGATTGTTGTTCTAATCAGCTGAACACATCGTCTGCATGTTTGCCATACGAATTGTGATTCAAGTGTTAGTAATGCAGTATTGTAAGAATGTTTGAATAACCGTTCACACATATTAAATTAGGCACTAGTGGGTAAATCAGTAACTTTGAATAAGGAAACTGTTTTGAATTTGCAGAGCCAATTTTGGATTAGATAGTGCAGGGGTTATTAACCGGGCGGACGGGGGATCCACCCCCCGTATGATCTAGTGATGGATTTTAGGGTTATACTCGGGGGAAGTCATGGACTATATATTTTAAAACTGAAACTGTTGGTATACATATCTGCACAGATTACAGTTACACAGATTCTACAGCATGGAGAACATTGCACTTTTTTAGATATCAGATTAGATAACAGTGATAATTAAATGCTACCTTTATAATGTTTATTATTTATAATGATAATCATTCTTGTAAAGGGAGAAAAGTAACATTTGGTGAAAAAGGAACAGGTAGTTGTAAATGTTGAGAACCACTTGGAACATTCTATTCTGAATTGTGCTTCTATTTTCATCCCAATAATTTGGTAACTGCTGAATTTGATTATGTTCAACCTCTATAACAAAATGTATTCAAACTTTAATGATATATACGTTCCCATACTGGTGGAGATAAATAAGAATTATAGGCCTGTTATGTGGCTTCTTATTAGCCCTATTCACCTTAGGCCCTTATTAAGATGCAAACTTGTAAATAGAAGTGTTAGTTAACTGACCGTGATCAGTCTTATATGAGACTGGGATTTTGTCCAGTATGGGGTTAAGAAGCTGGGGTTTTCTCCGGATATTGCTGGGGATTAGACTATCACAGTAAACATTGTTCAAATTTTTGTGTACACAGAAAATCTGGTTTTCTTGGAAGAAGAAATATAAATATACATACATATATACACATGCACACACACGCATATATATATATATATATATATGTGTATAAATGTATATATGTATATATATGTGTATATATATATATATATATATATATGTGTGTGTGTATAAATATATATGTATATATATATATATATATATATATACATATATACGTATATTTATTATATATATATATATATATACTTATATATATATATATATATATATATATATATATATATGTATATGCATGCATGTACATATACACACACACACACACACACTTTCAACGAACGGACGGCTTGACGAACGCTCTGAAGAAAAGTGCAGATTGAGGATACCAACGCAAAGAGAAGTGCCTTTTTGTATTTGCAGGGGGGGGGGAATTGCTCGTGAGGTAGTGGGAAAGTAAGGAAAGAGGAGAGGGGGAGGGATTACTGGGGAAATGGAAGGTAATGAGGATGTGGAGGACTTGGCCCAGGCAGACGGGCGGAAGGTCAACATGAAACGACCACCGGATGACGAAATGGCAAATAAAAATGTAAAGATTAGAAGTATAGAGAGGAGAAATACAGTAGAAAGTGACGAGAATATGTTCCAGGGATTTAAAGAGGGTGGGGGGGACACAACCCCCCCCAGACTGATAAGACTAGAGGAGAGAGTTGATAAGGTGATCGAGGACTTGGAACGTAAGTTAGGTAATGTAGGCTCCATTCTCCAAAGAATTGAAAGATTGGAACAACTAGAGAAGGCTAACAGAAACTTAACTGAAGAAGTAGAGGACCTAAAAAGACAGTTAGGAAATGTAAAGGAGGAGAATGAGAAATTGAAGAAGAATAGTAATGAAAACAGTGAGAAAATAGCTACAGAAGCTAAAAATTGGAGAATAACTCAAGAAGGGAATAAGGTTTCATTCACTGACATAGTCAAACAGCAATTGAAAGAACATAATGAAGACTCAGTTATTAAAGTGATGAGACAGAAGGAGAATATAGTAAGAGAATTAGCTGACAAAAAGAAATGTATAATTATATTAGGAATGGAAGAGAAACATAACCCAGATAGAACCGCAAGAATCAAGGAGGAAAATGAAAGGGTAAGCAGTTTATTAAAATTAGTCCAGGAAGATGAACCAGAAATTATAAAGGAAATTGAGGAAAAATTCAGACTCGGAAAATATAGTACAGATAAGACCAGACCAATTAAGATTAAATTCAGGTCACAAACAACGGCAGAGAAAATTCTATCCAAGACAGGGAAACTAGCAACAAATGATCAATATAAAAAGGTATGGATAAAAAGAGAAATGAATAAGGAGGAAAGAGAGGCAGAAAAGCAGAAAAGAATTGAAGCTAAGGCAAAAAACGAGGAAAGAACGGAGTCAGAGAAAGAGAGATTCTATTGGAGAGTAGTGAACATGAAAATAAAGCAGTTCGACATACTAAAGAAAAACATAAGGGAAACAGAGAACACAATGGAAGTGGCAGAAAACTAAGAGTGTCTTACACAAATATAGATGGATTGATAACAGGATTGAATGAACTGAATGATTATTTGAAAGAAAAAGAACCGGACATAATGGGAATTGTAGAAACAAAATTAAAAGGCCCACTACCACCCAACAGTGTAGGACATGATACATACAATTATTGGATTAGAAACAGAGAGAAAAAACAAGGGGGTGGAGTTATGTTCCTGACAAAGAAGGATATAAACGTGAAAGGTGTCATATATGGAAAGAATACAGTAGAGATGATTATGATAGAAGTGGAAGACCGAGATAAGAAGAGCAGAAAATTTGTGATCAACTATGTGCCTCCGAAAACAGCCTCATGGGAGGAGAATGAACATAAAAGTATGTTAGAGGACACAAAGATAGCATTAACTAAAATAATGGAAGACGGAGGAAGAATAGTTATGATGGGCGACTTTAATTGCAAAGAAATCTGCTGGGAAGAAATGACAGTAAAGAGTGGTGATGACTCATGGGGAAATGCTCTACTTGAGATGATTACTGACCATTCAATGACACAATGGATACAAGAGAACACTAGGTATAGAAATGAAGAAGAACCATCGAGGCTAGACTTAATAATTACATCTGAACCTAGAATAGTGGACAAGATTGAATATAAAACACCAATAGGTAAAAGTGACCACATATTGATTGAACTGGAACTTAATGAAGAAAAATATATGAAAAGAAATGAACAATATAGAAAAGGAAGAATGATGTATGAAAAAAACAAACTTTGATAAAATAAGAGAATTCTTCCAACAAGAAAACTGGGAAGAAATATACAAAGAAGAAACATCAGTGGAAGAGAAATGGAATATTTTGACAAAAATTTACAAAGAAGGAGTGGAAAAGTATGTCCCAAGACAAAAACAAGAAAAAGAATATGTAAAATGCTGGTACAACAAAAGTTGTAGGGAGTTAAAAGACAAAAGAGACAAAGCCTGGACCGGATGGAAAAAAGACAGAAGACCTGAAAAATGGAAAATATATACTGGTTATAGAAATGAATATGTACAAAAGTGCAGAGAGGAAAAAAGAAAATATGAAAAAGATGTTATAGAAAAGTGTAAAGATCAACCAAAACTATTCTACAGATTTGTAAACAATAAACTGAAAAACAAACAAGACTTGGAGAAATTAAGACAAGGGGGAGTTGAATACACTGAGGAAATGGAAATGGCAGAAATTATGAACAAACATTTTAAATCAGTGTTTACAAGGGAAAATATACAACCTGAAGAGATTGAGTGGAAGGAAAAAGTCCCCCCTATGGAAGAAATAGAAGTAACGAAGAATGAAATATTGACACACTTGGGTAATTTTGATGTCAGAAAATCGCATGGGCCAGATGAAATAGCAAACTGGATTCTGAAAGAATGTAGGAATGAACTGGCAGACAAAATACATAGCATAATAAGCAGTTCCTTAAAAGAAGGAAAAGTTCCAGAAGATTGGAAAAAAGCAAATATAGTACCTATATATAAAGGAGGAAATAAAGAAGAACCTACCAACTATAGACCAGTCTCTCTAACAAGTACAATAGCAAAAATATGTGAAAGAATTATCAAAAGTAGATGGGTAAAATACTTGGAAAAAAACAACGTACTAAATCCAAGGCAATTTGGATTCAGACAAGGACGATCATGCGTCACCAATTTAATATGTTTCTATTCAAGGCTAATAGATATAATACAAGAAAGAGATGGATGGGCTGATTGTGCATTTCTAGACCTAAAAAAAGCTTTTGACAAAGTACCACATAAGAAGTTGCTTAAGAAATTAGAATATGAAGGAGGAATACAAGGTAAATTGCTAAATTGGATGGAAGACTTTTTGCAAGAAAGAAAAATGCGAGTAGTGATAAGAGATCAGCACTCAAAATGGAATGAAGTAATAAGCGGTGTCCCGCAGGGAACAGTTTCTGGCCCCAATAATGTTTGCTATATATATTAATGATATGGATGAAGGAATTGAAAGCTATATGAGCTTCTTTGCAGATGATGCAAAATTACTGAAAAGAGTGAAAACTGAAGAAGATTGTGAATCACTACAGAGAGATCTAAATAAAGTACAAGAATGGAGTAGGAAGTGGGAGATGGAGTTCAATACAAAAAAGTGTAGTATAATGGAATTTGGAAAAAGCAAAAACAGAATAACAGGATCATATAATTTGGGAGAAGAAGGAATAAAAAGAGTAGAAAATGAGAGGGACCTGGGAGTCATTGTTATGAATAATATGTCACCTGAGAAACATATAAATAAGATTTTTGGAGAAACTTATAATTTAATAAGAACAATCAAAGTGGCATTTACATACCTGGATGAAGAAATGGTGAGGAAAATCCTAGTCACCCTGATAAGACCAAGATTGGAATATGCAGCAACGATATGGTCACCAAGTACAAAAAAATGTATAAAAAAACTTGAAAGAATACAAAGAGCAATTACTAAACTGGCACCAACACTCTCAAAACTATCATATGAAGAGAGACTACAAAAACTTAAACTACAGACACTAGAGCAAAGAAGAGAGAGAGGAGATTTGATAGCTATTTACAGAATCATGAAAGGCATAGAAATTACTGATAGAGAGAATCTGATAAAATGGGATGACAGAAATACAAGAGGACACGGAAAGAAAATAAAAAAAGACAACTATAGAAGAGATTTGAAAAAGAACAGCTTTCCTCACAGAGCAATAGACAGTTGGAACAAGTTAGATGAGAAAGTGGTGTGTGCAAAAACAATACATGAATTTAAAAATAGTTTAGATAAAATGAGATATGAAGACGGGACCTCACGAGCATAGCTCCCCTTCCCGTAAAATACTAGGTAAATACAACTAGGTAAATACATATATATACATATACATATATATATATATAAGTATATATATATGTATATATATATAATTTATATAAATATACATATATATATATATATATATATATATATATATGTATATATATACATATATATACATATACATATATATATATATATATACATATATATATATATACATATATATACATATACATATATATATATATATATACATATATATATATATATATATATATTATATATATATATTATATATGTATAGTATATATACATATATATACATATATATATATTATATATATATAATATATACATATATATATATATATATATATATTATATAATATATATACATATATATATATATATATATATTATATAATATATATATACATATATATACATATATATATATATATATATATATATATATATACACATATACATATATATAAATATATATATTATATATATATATATATATATATAAATAAATAAATACATATATATGTATACACGTATACATATGTATATACATATATATATATATATATATATATAAATAAATACATATATACGTATACACGTATACATATGTATATACATATATATATATATATATATATATATTCATATAAATATATATATATATATATATATATATATATTAATATAAATATATATATATATATATCTATAAAGTAATGTCGTAACACATTCGTAAAGATTCAACAAAAACCCACTGTGTTGGATAAGAAGAAATGAAATAAATGAATTCCATATATTTCGATCACGGACTGTGATCCTCTTCAGTGGAATACAGAAAGGTAGAGCAAAAGGCATGTCTTATATACAATAAAAATAAGGGACAAGGATAGGACTCAGGTAGCGTCTAGTACTTTGCGGGGCAGGTCACCCGCCTTCACCAACGATGGTAACAATTTGTTGACTGCCCAGGTGGTAATGCAGTCAGGTGACCACTGTCCATATGATATATTAAAATTTGGAAATTTGTTAATCAGGGATGATTCTATTATTACCAAGTAAGGGTTGCTACGAGGAATCTCAAGTTTTTGTGCCCAAATGTCCACACCTATAAACTTTTAGCTCAGGTTGCTCTGGAAAAAGCATCTAGAATAAGTGTTAAACATCAGGACATACAACTCAAGAAGTTAGAAAGATTGTGTAAAAACAGTGTGTGGTCTAAATTCTCTGTGATAGAAAATGTAGTCAATCTATCAGATGTTACTTTTACGCGCCATGAACTAGAGGTGTTAGGCTTAGGTGTCAGTTTTGCCTTGATGCCTACAAAACATCATTCCCTAGACCATATTGTGGAATTTGATAGGTATTTAGCGTCCAATAAGTATGATAAAGAACTTTTGTGTCTCAAAGGGATTCTATTACAAGGCATAGTGGATTGTTTTAAGGATGAATGTGGTTTGCCTAAGCGTTATAAGTTAGCAGTAGACAGTCTCACGAATCGTAAAGATGTCGTCATTTCCCGTGCTGATAAGGGAGGGAAAATAGTTATTCTGAATCAGTTAGAATATGAAAGCAAAGCCTTTGATCTTGTAAATTATATCAGGACTTATGAAAAACTAACTAAAAACCCTCTCAAAAGTACTGCCTCGGAATTCAATAGAAGAGCACGCAATATCGTGGGAAAAGAGTTTTTTAATAATAATTTATTAGTCATAAACCCACAACTACCTAATTTCTATGGACTCCCAAAAATTCATAAAGAAAGTGTTCCCCTAAGACCCATCATTTCAATAGAAATTCTTGTACGAGTAAGACATCAAAATGGCTCACGAACATTTTATCACAATTTGTAGGGTGCTTTTCCTACTCGCATATAAAACATTCAGAAGATTTCATAAGTAAGATCAAGAATCATCATTTATCTGGGCAGAGAAAATTACTAAGTCTTGATGTAGTTTCTTTGTTCACCTGCATCAACGTAGCTGAGGTTTTAGCTTTCTTGGAAACAAAATTACAAAATTATCGGGACCAACTACCAATCTCTGTCAGCAAAATCATTAAATTAACGGAATTATGTGCTAACACTAATACCTTCTCATTTAAAGATCAATATTATAAACAGCAATTCGGATGTTCAATGGGATCTAATCTCTCCCCAGTGTTAGCTAACCTATATATGGAGTATTTCGAGACAGTGCTTTTACAAGACATTAAGCCACAAGGAATGTTTTGGTATAGGTATGTGGACGATATCTTTACGATTTGGGATGACGAATGGGGATCTTTTGATGCTTTCTTTGAACAACTAAACAACTTAGCCACTAATATTAAATTCAAAGTTGAATGGGAGGTGGATAATAGACTACCATTTTTAGATATCCTATTAATACGGCATCAGGACCAATTGTCCTTCACAGTGTACAGAAAGCCCACACATACGGGGAGTTATGTGCACTTTTTCAGTCACCATCCTGATAAAATTAAATATAGTGTTGCCTCAGGTCTTTTCCTGAGGGCACTTAGATTATGTAGTCCACATTATTTGGAAATGGAGATAACAACCATCAGGAATCAATTAAAAAGAATAGGGTATCCTGATTGGTTTCTAAATAGAGCCCTAAGTAAAGCCAAAACTAGTTACCTTGGATCCACTTCCCATTCCAGTAAGAACTTCAGTTGGGACAAAAACTGTATTAAATTGCCTTATAATAGGTCCTTAAATGACATTTCTCAATTTCTTCCACAGGAAGATATTAAAATTGTTTTTAGTTAGCCCAATAATTTGTTTAAGAAAATAGTCAATGTACATCAAAGACCTAGAGAAGAAATACATCAAGGTGTGTATAAACTCCCTTGCTCTGATTGTAACAATGTATATTGGGGACAAACAGGTAGAGATTTATATACTAGGATGCAAGAACATAAAAATTCAATTAAATACGCACAACATAATTCCGCTGTCTTCCAACATGTAGACAAGGAAGGCCATCATATGGATTGGAATGAGGCAAAGATTATCTTTAATTCAAAATGCAGTTTTAAAAGAAAAATAATAGAATCATCCCTGATTAACAAATTTCCAAATGTTAATATATCATATGGACAGTGGTCACCTGACTGCATTACCACCTGGTCAGTCAACAAATTGTTACCATCGTTGGTGAAGGCGGGTGACCTGCCCCGCAAAGTACTAGACGCTACCTGAGTCCTACCCTTGTCCCTTATTTTTATTGTATATAAGACATGCCTTTTGCTCTACCTTTCTGTATTCCACTGAAGAGGATCACAGTCCGTGATCGAAATATATGGAATTCATTTATTTCATTTCTTCTTATCCAACACAGTGGGTTTTTGTTGAATATATATGTATGTATATATATACATATACATATATATACATATATATATATATATATATACCAAGGACTACTATTACACAGGACATGCGCACCCAGATCCCTGGGTCCGCTAGCGGAGGCCATTGCTTTCTTTGTAACCTAACATTTTATATTGGACAAATATATCAAAACTAGAAACCTAACATTGTATATAGGACAAATATATCAACTATTTACTTATTCAATGCATGTATAAGTTAATATAAACTTTGATAGTGAAAGAAGAAACTATTTTTAAGGCACTATTATGTTTTGAAATGCCAATTTTAGCCAAACTTAACAGGTATATATATATACCTTAGGTCAGGAGACGATGCCCAGATTCTGCAGGATGACCTTAATAAGCTGTTAACATGGTCGGTGAAATGGCAAATGAACTTCAATATCTCTAAGTGTAGCGTGTTAAACGTAGGGCTACACAATCCCGAAAATAGATACAACTTAGATAACACGTTTTTAGAAAAATCTGAGTGCGAGAGGGACTTGGGAGTTCTGGTGAGTCCGGACCTTAAAACCAGGAAGCAGTGTATTAGCACCAGAAATAAAGCTAACAGAGCATTAGGCTTCATTGCTAGGACGGTAACAAATAGAAGTGCAGAGGTAATTATTAAACTCTATCTAGTGATAGTTAGACCCATCCTTGACTATGCGGTACAGTTTTGGTCTCCGTCCTACAGAATGGACGTAAATTCACTAGAATCAGTACAGAGAAGAATGACCAAAATGATACAAGGACTCGGAAATTTGCCTTACAAAGAGAGGCTTAGGCACCTAAACTTACACTCTCTGGAAAGACGCAGAGTGCGGGGTGATCTAATAGAAGTGTTCAAGTGGATCAAAGGCTATAACAAGGGTGATGCAAACAAGGTCATCATAATAAAACAACAGGGCAGGACTCGCAGTAATGGGTATAAACTGGACAAATTTAGATTTAAGAAGGAAATAGGCAAGAATTGGTTTACTAATAGGGTGGTCGATGAATGGAATAAACTTAGTAACCATGTAGTAAGCGCTGAAACTATCAGTTGTTTTAAAAAACGATTAGACAACTTTATGGATGGGGATGACAGGTGGTGATGGATACGGAGCTGCCTAGTGTAGGCCTTATGGTCTTTTGCAGTCTCCTTTATTTCTTATGTTCTTATGTTCTTATGTATTATTGTAAGATGTTAGTGGACACCAGGGTTGGAGATTTTTTTGTCTTTTTAAAATTATAAAAAATCTATTTTTTATTTTATTTAAATAAGATTTATTTGATTTAAGTAGGTTTTTTTTTTATAGATATTGAATATTGTGGGATTACTATCTAATATGCGATCTGATTGCTAAACGACATTTTTAGCACATCAATATAAGGTGCAGTGTTATATAGACTTGCCACAAGTATACAAGGAACAGTATAAGCAGTATGTGAGGACGGTATGCTCAGGTTCACTCGATTCCTGCAAGAGTTTTCTCATTTTGGTGACATTTGCTGCATTGTCTGTCACAACACTTCCAATGTGACAACCAAAATCTTGTTCGGCCTTCTTGATCGAATTTTGTACAAGTTGTAAAAGATATTCAGCAGTGTGAAGTTTCCCTGATGTGTCTATTGTGTCAGCTAAATAAATCTGACCAGTGGATGTTGTTAGAGTGACACATTATGGGCTCATTATGGATGTTAGACCACCCATCAATTGAAAGACATACAGTTTCATTATTCAGGTCATCTGCAGACTTTTTATATTCCTTTTCATACACAAGATCCTAGTACTTATCAGCAATATCTTTTCTGGATGGAGAAATATAACATGGCCTCAGGTTCTGAACCATCTTGAGAAAATGAGGATGCTGAACAAGACGAAATGGTGAATTTGTAGGAAATATAATTCTTGCAACTTCTTTGTCAAGATTTTC
>NW_027467715.1:1408870-1511724 GCF_046742065.1 Oratosquilla oratoria
ATCCCTACATCTTGTCCACTGCCCTGGGTCAGAACCAGTGGCGCAAGACACAGCACATCCACAGCAAGGCCACTTCATCAAATCAGCATCCCCCACACACACACACAATTAGGATCTAATAAAATGAGATGATAGAAATACAAGAGGACACGGAAAGAAAATGAAGAAAGACAGTTATAGAAGAGATCTAAGAAAGAACAGCTTTCCCACAGAGTAATAGACATTTGGAACAAGTTAGATGAGAAAGTGGTGTGTGCAAAAACAATACATGAATTTAAAAACAGTTTAGATAAAATGAGATATGAAGACGGGACACCACGAGCATAGCTCCCCTTCCTGTAAAATACAACTAGGTAAAAAACTAGGTAAAGAATACTCTCTCTGTCCCCTCATGCAGAAAAGGAGAAGACAGGGAGAATCCCTTTGGGCAGCGTCAATTTATTTTTCATGCTTACTCCCTCACCTCACTGAGAGACATGGGCTGAACTGATGGCTGGCCAGTTTCATGGGGGCTGTTGGTCTCCTGGAAGAGAGAACCAGTGTAATACAAATTTGGTTGTCTGGTCCCATAGCTGGTCTTCATAGCTATGTGTGAAAGCAGTTTCAGCTTTCCCAATAACTACCCTAGATGTTTTTATGCTCTTGTGATCTCCTCTTTTTATTTCTATTCATGTTATTTTCTTTCTATGCCTTTTCATGTGTTGATATTGAATGGAAGTTGTACATTAAGATTTAAAGAACTTTTGTATATTGAAATATGCTTTTGTATTTAAGATTCCAGAAGAGACCAGGTACTCAGAAGTGTATCCAGTTCCATTACAGAAGGGCAACAAGCAGTGCAATGGAAGCTATAACTTTATTTCAGGTATACAATTTGTTTTTTATAAAAGGCTTTACAGTACAAGCTTAGCCTCTTTAGAGAAATATCTATTTTATCTTTTTACCATCCATCTCTTTTTCTGATATAAACTTTGAATGGTTTGAAAGGTGTCCATTTGATTTGCTGATTTTTGGGAACCAAGTTTTGAAGATGTAGTTGACTGTGGCTCTAATGAATTGTTTATAGATTGTGATTGGTTTCTGTTGTCCTAAGACTGTGCTTGTGATTGATGTTCATATGTTCATATGGTCATTTTCTTGTTCATTTTCACTGTCAAAATCTTAACATGTTGGTTGGAAGCCATAAAAATGTCATAAGTGAAGCCCACTATTTTAGGTTTCTTTTCCAATAGCAGACCCTTGAACTTTCCCATTAATTTCTGTATGAAAAAATGTTGGAGTGTTATGTTTGTTGTATTAGTGTTGGGCTTTCAAGGCTACTGGGTTACATTAGTAGGAGGGGAACAGTTTGCTGGTTGTCAGATTTTCTTATCTGAAAAGGTGGAGGAAATATAGTCAAAAGTGATAGAGGGAGATCTTACACCCAGTCAGGAAAGTAAGTATCAGTCCATGTGACTCCACCTCCAGATGGAGGTGAGGGTGTTGATGGTTTTGAAGATGGGTGGCAGGGAGATGATTCTCTATTGTGTCTGTCTCACACAACTACCTCTTGCATGTACCCATGATTGGTCCTTATATAGTAGTAGTATGATAATAATAATGATAATACAAGGGTCATTCCAAAAGTAATGCCTCCTATTTTTTAACTCAAAAAGTTGAAGAGAGTGGCACCATTAAAACGAGCGACCTTTTGTGCTCCAGAATTTATTTTTCTATGTAGTCACCACCATTCTCAATGCACTTTTGCCAGCAATGATGCCTCGGTCATAAAAGTCAGCGCCTGCTAAGGCAGTCCATTTTTTCATGGCTGCCCACGTAATGTGTCCTTCAGAAGTCTGAACAAGTGAAAGTCTGACGGTGCCAGGTCGGGACTATACAGTGAGTGAGACAGCACCATCCAGCCGAACTTTGTCACACATTCCATGGTGTAACTTGTGTGTGGCCTAGCGTCGTCGTGTTACAAATGGAATGTTTCTCTTTTCTCTGGCCTTACACGGGCAATCCGGGCCTTCAGCTTGGTCAACGTTTCAACGTAATGGTCAGAGTTGACAGTCACCCCTGGTTCCAAGAAATCCAGGAGGATGACGCCCTTCCTGTCCCAGAAGATGGTGCACATCACTTTGCCTGCAGATGTCTGCGTCTTGAACTTCTTCTTTGCTAGGGATTGTGAGTGGTGCCATTCCATCGACTGCTGTTTGGACTCCAGCTCATAGTGGTGACACCACATCTCATCACCAGTGATGATGCAGTCCAAGAATCCATCACCTTCAGCTTCGTACCGATCCAACAAGTCCTGACAGACATCCCGTCAGTGGTCCTTTTGGTCCTGTGTGAGAATTCATGGAACCCACCTAGCACACACTTTGCTGTATCCTAGGGATGACAACATCGTTTCCAGTGCACTGACACCCACATCCAACTCTACATGCATTTCATTCACCATTATCTGCCAATCAGCGCGGATGAGTTGATCGAGGCACACTTTGTTTTCCGGGGTGGTGGCTGTGCATGGGCGTCCAGAGCGCACTTTGTCACTCACATCTCTGTCGCCACTCTGAAATCGACAAACCCATGTCCTAACTATGCTGACATCAACTGCATCAGCTTTGTAAATGTTCACCAGGCGCCGGTGAATGATGATTGGTTCAATTTTTTCTGCATAGAGGAATTCAATGATGCATCTCTGCTTCTGACGCACGTCCATGACAGGGATTGCTTTCTTAGAGTGTCACACCATCAATATCTCCAACAGGGAGATGAAACTTTCAGGTCATGAGTGCATAAGTTCAGTCATCATGACAATAGGAGGCATTACTTTTGGAATGACCCTCATATACAAAAAACTGCAACATTTACCGAATTTTTAGTGTTGCAATTTTTCTCTTTTTTCAGGGCACAAAGGATCGATATGCAGGTGTCACAGTAAATTCCCTTGAAGAGCCCCAGCATTCAGGGAATATCGAAAATGTTTTAAAAGGTAAACTAGATGTGCCTTAGTAGATGTCATACAGAGCCAAAAGATTCAGCTGATGTATAATTTTTGTGTAACATGTTGAAATATTGCAGATGTATTACAGCACTTCCTGATCTTTCTTTTTTCTATAGCTTCACTCTCACATTGGAAAGAATTGAAAATTAGAGGAGTTTGGTTTAAAGTGAATTTAAAGCAGGCAGATTGGGTTCCTGTTCTCTCAAAGGTAAGTAAGGAAAATACCCAATTTATTTTAATTTGGAAAGTGTGAATGAGTGAAGAAAGACTACTAAAAGAGGTGTGGAAGGCAGAGGTGGAGGGAGTAAGCATAAGGGGGCAACCAAGGATGAGATGCATGGATGGGGTAAAAGGGGTATTGAGAAAGAGGGGAATGTCTGTTGAGAAAGGATGGGAGAAGACAGAAGATAGGGGTGAGTGGAGAATGGTTGTGTATGGATGATGCTGTAATGCATAGAAAGGAGTGGATGGGGAATTGAGGGGGGTTAGGGAGTATGTGTGCATAATATTTTGATGTAGCCTAAAGGGATTTCTCCCTGTCTTTCTCTTTCTCTGCATGAGGGGACGGAGAGGGGGATCGCCGATTAAATGAAGCGGCCTTGTTGTGGATGTGCTGTGTCTTGTTGCATTGCTTCTGACCCTTCACCCAGGAGGAACCAAGAAAAGAGGGAGGGAGGGGTGGTGAACGGGAGTGAAGTATGCGGAGATGAAATCATTGGGAGTGAATTTATATATATAGATATATATATATATATATATATATATATATATATATATATATATATATTTTTTTTTTTTTTTTTTTTAGAAAATACATGATACATGAGTTTTGAATATAATCAGTTTAATATATTTTATTTAGTACAACTCTTCATCCATGAGGTACTGAAATGGGAAGGGCATTGAATAGGTTTCATTGTGTATGTAGTGTGCTTTGACTCCACCATCCCCAATTACAAGGGGAAAGGGCCTTTGGTATATATCATATGTATGTAAGTGTTTTACTGGCACTAATCAATGCATATACCCTAGGGGACAATATCACACTGAAGGTGGTAGAAGGAATATCTAAATATGCTGCTAGGAGAACAGAGGGATAGTAGATTTTTTTTTTTTTTTTTCTTCTTTTTTGTAATGGAGTCTTCAACCATAAAAGAACACTATTTGCACAGAATGTGCTTATGAGATTTTTGGGAATGTTTGTGAAATCAAGCATTATTCCATTGTATCCTTCATTATTTTAAAGAATAAAAATATATGATAATACATACATACATCATACTAAAAAGCCTTTTCCCCCTTATAAGGGCAGTAGTTAAGTCAAAATATACATTTGCCCTACACCCACTGTGGTGTTGGGTGTTGTAGGAGTCAATTAAATGTGGCAGAGTGAGGGGACGAGAGATACCACTCTTTATTTTTCTCACTGGCTGTGTGGGTTAAGGCATCAATACTTGCAATGAAGGTCAAGGTGAGTTGAACTGAGGCCATGGTAGGGGGTAAATTTGTGATGTTAAACCAAATCAATCAATCAATCAATCAAATAATTGTTATCATGCAAAGAGTGAAGTTTTATGATAAAACCAGTGCCAAAATATGTAGCTAAGAGCCACAGTATCCCATACAGTTGAGCATAGTTAATGGTAACACTTATGTTTAATTGGAATGCTTATATTTTTGTTTCACTTTATCTTAAGAAAATTGTTTGGGTTTTAATGGCTACTTTGTGACTACTGGTTGTTATACAAAAGGTCAGAAGAAAATGTAAACTTTCCATTTATTTATTAAAACTATTGATGCAGGACCCTTATGTAATTTCAGCAGTTAGGTTCCCTGTTCATGTATTTTTATGTCTGTACCTATCTATATACCAATGGCTTCTTCCTCCTTATAAGGGGGGTAGCCAGTCAAGGCATGCATTTACCTAATTGTAGTATACAGGAAAAGAACAACACTCATTGGATCCTGTCTTCTATTCTTTAATTTTTTATGATACCTAGCCTCAAATTCATGTAAAGTTCCAACCTAATCTATATCCTTGATTTCCAGTTATCATATTTAGATTTGAATTCTTGTATTGTTTGAGCTTGGGGTATATCACTTTCTAATCTATTCCAAGTATTTATTCCTCTGTATGGAAAATGTATTTCATCACATCCTGCAGACATGTGTTCTTTATTAATTTGCTCCCATGACGTCTTAAAGCCCTCCAATCTTTAATCAGGAGATTGCTTCTGTCAATGCAATGCAATCTATCCCCTTTAGCGATCTGAATACTGTAATCATATCACCTCTTTCTCTTTGATCTTTCGAAGTTGGTAGACCCAGTGCTATTAGTCTTTCCTCTCATGGTTTATTTGCCAGGCTGAGGACCAGTTTGGTTGCTGCCTTTTGTATTCTCTCAATTTTGCTTATATCCTTCACTCTGTGTGGGGACCATACTACTGATGTATATTCCAGTTCTGGAGAGATCAGATGAGTTTTTTCATTATCTCCTCATCCATATAGTAAAACACCACTTTGATCTTCAGCAGTAGTCTATATGTCTTTCCCACAATCCTGCTGATATGCCTGTCAGGTGACAGGTTGTCTTTTATTAACATTCCCATATATTTTTTCTCTTTTGGTTTTTGTAATGGGTGCATATATTTGTTCATTTGTGTATTTATACTTTTCAGCATGGTTTTGTATTTCATCATGCTCAGACTGAATATGTTATGATGGTGAAATGGCTGCCTAAGAAGGAATCCAACAATATCCCAAAGTAAGCTTCTTTGAAATGATTTTATCCCTTTTCCTTTTTGGCTACCTCCCTTGTAAGGGGGAAAAAGCCTTGGTATATGTATGTATGTAAGCTTCTTTGAGCATAAGTAAACATTTGAGTATTGTGATTTGGTTTAACATCATGAACTCCCCACATCAGGGGTATTGTACCTAATAATGATTGTTGCCTTGAGTGTCACTGACTAGAAACCCACAGCCCCACAGTAACTGTGAGCAGTCCTTAGGTACTCCCATGCTGAGGGAGAAATTTTGGACTGTTGTCTGTGTTGTGTTTGTGTGGGACAATTTCTATGTCACTGGGTTGTAGTAGTAGTAGAAGGGAGTAGTCACTGGTTATCAGCTGTTTGTATGTGAAAAGATAAATGAAATACAGTTGAAGTTGTCAGAGATATGTAGGGCTTGGGCTGGAGATCGAGTGTCAGCCCATTACAGCAGTCCTTTTGGATGGATTTGAGGATGTATGTATATGGTCACATATACATTAAAGAAAGTTTAAATATAACCCATGATTAGATTTAGCTTATATCTAATAACACTACTATATCAGCAGAATCTCCAATTAGGAGAATCACCACTCACACACTCCTGTGCCCTTGATGCAAGGGGGATAGCTCACCTTCATCAAGTTAGATCAGTGAATTTTCTTGTAGGTTACCATGGCTTGCTTCAGTTGAGGAGCATGCCTTGCAATATTACAATCAATATCATAATACATTATGAATAGGACATCATTAATTGCATATATAATTGTTGTTTAGTTGTGTATATAGTTATAGGTGTGTGTAGGTAAAGAGTGGGTGATGTTTGCATGCTCCAAAGATGTACTGTGGAGACATCTGACAACTGAGATATTATGCTATGTATGAGTGAGGAAAATGGAGGAGAAATAAGGAAGGATGAAGTGAAGGCAGTTGTTAAGATGATGAAAGCAGGTAAGGCATCTGGTCTGAATGGATGCCATGCAGAATGTCTAAAAAAAGGAGGTAGAGTGATGTTGGACTGGCTGGTGAGGTTATTTAATGTTTGCTGGAGAGAGGGTAGAGTGCCGGAGGACTGGAGGAGTGCCTGTATAGTTCCACTTTACAAGGGAAAAGGGGACAAGTGTGAATTTAGTAGTTTCAGAGGGATTAGCTTGTTAAGTGTAGTTGGGAAGGCTTATGGGAGGATCTTGATTGAGAGGATTAGGAGAGGAACAGAGGGAGTAATTGGTGAGGAACAGTGTGGATTTAGAACGGGTAGAGGTTGTGTAGATCAGATCTTTGTGGTAAGACAAATATGTGAGAAAGCTATAGGAAAGGGGAAGGATGTTTTTTGGGCTTTTATGGATCTGGAAAAGGCTTACGATAGGGTAGACAGAAAGGCACTGTGGGAAGTTATGCAGATATATGGGATAGGAGGAAAGCTTCGAGGAGCTGTCAAGAGTTTTTATGAGAGTAGTAGAGCTTGTGTCAGGATTAGAAATGGAGAGAGTGAGTGGTTGGAGGTAAAGGTGGGACTTCGTCAAGGATGCATTATGTTGCCCTGGCTGTTCAACTTATACATGGATGGGGTAGTGTGAGAGGTAAATGCAAGGGTAGTGGGTCAGGGATTGGAGATGGTTAAAGAAAATGGAGAAAAGTGGGAGGTGAGCCAGCTGTTGTTTGCTGACGACACTGCGCTTGTGGCAGGATCGGAGGAGGAACTGAGGAAGTTGGTGACAGAGTTTGGGAGAGTATGTGATAGAAGAAAGCTAAAGATAAATGTGGGTAAAAGTAAGGTGATGAGATGTACAAGGGGTGAAAGTGGCAGTAGACTGGAAGTGAGCATTAAGGGAGAGCGACTGGAGGAAGTGGATAGTTTTAGATACTTGGGTGCAAATGTGGCAGGAAAAGGTGGAGTGAAGGTGGAGGTAGAATGTAGATTGAGAAAAGTGAGTAAATGCCTTGGTGGACTGAGGAGTGTAATGAGGAATAGACATTTGGGAATGGATGCTAATAGGAGACTGTATGAAGGAGTGATTTTTACAACATCACTTTATTGGGAATAAACATGGAACATAAGAGAGGAAGAAAGAATGAGTTTGAATGTGTTTGAGATGAGGTGTCTGAGAAGTATGATGGGGGTTACTAGGCTAGATAGAGTGAGAAATGAGGAGGTGAGAAGAACGGGGGTGGAAAGGGAGTTGGGAGATAGGGTTGATGAAAGAGTATTAGGATGGTTTGGACACATGGAAAGAATGAGTGAAGAAAGATGTGTAAAAGAGGTATGGAAGGCAGATGTGGAGGGAGTGAACATGAGGGGACATCCTAGGATGAGGTGGATGGATGGGGTGAAGGGGGCTTTGGGGAAGAGGGGAATGTCTGTTGAGGAAGGACGGGAGAGGACAGAAGACGGGTGAATGGAGAATGGTTGTATATGGATGATGTTGTGATGCATGAGATGGAATGGGCGGGGGGATGGGGGGTGAGGTAGTATGTGTGAGCAAAATTTGACGCAGCCCGAAGGGATTTCTCCCCGTCTTCTCCTTTTATGCATGGGGGGACGGAGAGGGGGGGTTGCCGATTTAATGAAGCGGCCTTGGTGTGGATGTGCTGTGTCTTGTGACACTGTTTCTGACCCAGGGCAGTGGACAAGGTGCAGGGATGACCCGTCATCCAGGAGGTGCTAAGATAAGAGGGAGGGTGGAGGGGTGTGGAGTGTATTCAGGGATAGAATGGGTGGGAATCATTTTATGCCTTTTCCTTTTTGGCTACCTCCCTTGTAAGGGGGAAAAAGCCTTTGTATATGTATGTATGTATATATGTATTTTGACATTGTCAAGTGACATCTCAGCCAGCTTTCTCTCATGTAGGTTTGTGTGTTTGTTGTAACTTACAATGATAGTTAATGTATGCAAGCAATGGATACATCAGGTGACATTTCGGGCAGTTCTCTCTCATATAGGTTTGCATGTTTGTTGTAACTTACAATGGTAGTTAATGTATGCAAGCGATGGATACATGTAGACATCCATTTTGCAGGACCACCAATTACAGGTACTCATCATTAGTCTGAACATTGTACCTAAGAGAATGAATCATGAATTTTCATCTCACTCAATGAGACATATTACATTATTTTGATATTAATGATTTCCTGATATGTCACAAAACAGTAATACCTCCAACTTTGAATCATTAGAAATGATACTGTTTTTTGGAGATTTTACAATAATAATATGGACTTGAGCCCTTGGCTAGATTCTATAAGGAGATATAGAAATGCCAAATTGCACTTGTGTAATTATTCTTAACTTAGTTGGTAATTTATGTATTCCTGTCACATTCCAGACGGTTTATGAATAGTCAGGGATTTGCCATTTGATGTAAGTGTTATTGGTGTCATCTTCATTCTCGCATTCTATGACTCAAAATTGCATTTTAATTATATGTGAACTACTATTGGTCAAAATACATTATCTGTAAAAAAAAAAGGAACTATCATCTGACTCATTTCTTTGAATCCTTTTCTGTGTATTTGCAGGTATTCATCGCCTCATGTAACACCAGACAGCAGGTGCCCTGTCATGTTTCCCTTTATAACCATCACCATTCATTTCATTCATGCTCAGTTTAGCATCCTCAGTCACCCAACAAATGCTATCCCTTACTCATCATCCAACTCCTTCTAAGAAGATGACTTTCATTTATTTTCTTTTTTTCAGACTTGTACTCTTAAAAACACACACTTTTCAGTAACTTCATATATATCAGATCCTTGATGTTATTCACACTCATTCTCTACAATACCTTTTAAATCATATAATATGTATGTATGTACATATATATATATATATATATATGTATATATATATTATATATATGTATGTTTGTATGAATGTATGTACATATATATGTATATACTTTAGACCTATGGTCTTCTCTCCCTTGTAAGAGTGTTAGCCAAGGATACACATAATGTCTACTCTTTCTTTATGTGTAGTTATGATGTATGCATTACCTACTGTTGGAGTAGTAGCACTAAATCAAGGCAAGATGCATAAAAACATTAAAATCCTAGTTAATAAACACTCAATAAGTAAATATTGTACATAAAAACACTACAGCAGATTACTTAGGTGTTTAGCTAATTCATAAAACTGAGATATACCACTATACTTGTGATTGCTTTTGAGGGCACTCATCAGCTACACGGATAGAGATATCATTTAGTCATATTTCCAATGAAATCTCCTTCAAGATAGCCAGAGGCTACACCATGTTGAATCACGTTCAGTATACATATGGATTTTAGTCCCCATACAAAATGCTTCATAGGGAAAACAAAATGTTAAACATATTTAGAATGGCTCAGGGTTTGAAAAAAAAATCAAAGTATACAAATAACTTTTATGAACCATACCAAACTGTGCTCCAACAGCCTGGTTCCCTAAAATAAAGAATACATTGAAAACCTAAATAGTACAAATTAGAGCCTTAAGAATACAAAATAGGTTGCACCAAAGCACCCCCAATAAACCTTTACAATCAGAAGCAAAAATTCTACCCATAAAACTACAAAGCTGACATATAGATATGTCGATAATTTTAGGATTTTTTAACTTTTGAATCATTATACCTGTATTTAACAGTATTTCTGTATACAGTACTTTCTCTTTTTTCAAGATATGCTCATAATATGATTGGCGTAGGAGCATTTGTCGTAAATGACAAAGAGGAACTGCTGGTGGTACAGGAAAAATTCTACAGAATACCACATTGGAAATTACCAGGAGGATATGTAGAACCAGGTATGTACAGTAGTATTCTGTTTTGTGTAGAAAAGTCTTTCTTTTCCCAAATTTCAGGTTGAATAGTTTCCTCTCCCCCTAAGTTTTAGAATGTCACTTCCTAATTCTATGTATCTATATACCAAGGGTTTTTTCCCCTTACAAGGGAAGTAGCCAAGTCAAAAAGCACATGCTCATTTCCACCCATTCCACTCCCATCCACCACCCTTTCCTCCCTCTCATTGCAGCTTCTCATGGATGACAGATCATTCCTGTATCGTGCCCACTGCTGTGGGTCAAAAGCAATTTAGCAAGACACAGTACATCCACAGCAAGGCCATTTGCTTTTAATTGGCAACCTCCCCTCTCTGTCCCTCTCCATCTTCCTAATTAGAATTATTAGATATTACATGAATGTAAACCAGCTATAGCTTATGGGCCCTGCTATGGAAATGCAGCATTTCTTTTGACCCGAGCAGTGTAGTAGGGGACATGGATGTCCCTTCATCATTGAGGTTCTATGATGGGAAGGACAATGAATGGATGTGGAATGAGTGTAGTGTTGGTATATACTTTGACTTGGCCATCACCAACAAAAAGGAAATAGGATATGATGATATGTTCTAACAAAACTATAGTATATAAGAAAGGATCTTTGCTTATCAAGGGACAGGGTATCTGTGACCAGTGCTTTCAAATTTTTCTCTTCTTTCACTTTTGTAATTGATTCATTTTCCAGTGATTAATTATTTGATGGTCTTTTTGAGTTTTTATCCAGTCCCAAAGCTTTGCACTTTTTGGCGTTGAAATTTATATCCTGTCTGCATGTTATTGTGGCTAAGTAGCATGCAGCTGATACTTTAGGGTCTATATGGGGTGCCCCTACAGACCAGAGCCACACATCATTTTGTCTGTGATAGATGAAATCTCTGTTCATGATGATACTTCATTATATTGTGACTGTCCCTCTATTATGCTGTCCCCCCACCCCTTGTTACTGTCCTGTACCATTTTTCCCTGTTCCCCCCAAAGGGGACATTCCTAAAAAGAAGTAAAGGCATAAGAGCGTCTGGGAGGAGTTTTCAAACCAGGACCTTAAGGTTTGGGTTTTTTAATGTACATGGTTGTGGTACAGATGAGATAGGCAGTATCTTTATGAGAAGAAATATGGATGTGTTGGCATTGAGTGAAACTAAGTTGAAAAGGAGTTTTGAGTGTGAGTTTGGGAGTGTAAGTGGGAGGTTCTCAGGAGTGAAGAGAGGACTAGGAAGAGAAGGGGTGGCTATACTAGTAAGTGAAGAAATAGGTAAGCGTGTAGTGGAGTGGAAGGAAGTTTCAAGGTTAATGTGGATGAAAGTGAAGTGGGAAGGGAGATGTATGTACCTAGTTGTATTTATATGGGAAGGGAGCTATGCTCATGGTGACCTGTCTTTGTATCTTTCGGCATCAAGGTTATTCTTAAAATCATGAATATTATTTGCACACACTGTTTTTTCATCTAAGTTATTCCATATATCCTGCACTCTGTGTGGGGAGATATTCTTTTTCCTATCTCTTCTATAGTTGTCCTTTTTGAGTTTCTTTTCATGACCTCTTGTTCTTCCATTGTCATTTTTTAGTAAATCTTTTCTGTCAAGGATTCCCATTCCTTTCATGATTCTTCCTTTCATGATTCTATATATAGTCAGTAGATCACCTCTTTCTCTTCTTTGCTCTAGTGTTGGTAGTTCTAGTTTCGATAATCTTTGTTCGTATGTTAATTTGGAAAGAGCTAGTTTCCTTATATTCTCTTTAGTACTGGGTGTCCATAGTGGTGCTGCATATTCCAGTTTGGTCTAATCAATGTAACTAATATTTTTTTAATCATTTCTTCATCCAAGTAATCAAATGCCACTTTTATTGACCTCAATAGTGTTGTTGTTGTTGTCGTTCCCTAGACTGTCTGTCCGAGCAGTCCCGTCTCCCCAAGGAAGGCCACAGCCGAAACTGGGTTTTCCCACAAATCCTTTATAGAGTGTATGTTGTGTTGTTTGCGTGCATGATTGTGTATAATGCAGTCTTCCATTATGTGTTGCATGGTATGGGGTGAAGTGTTACATCCTGGGCAGCTGTTCACAACACGGTCGTCCAGCCTCTTCTGGTAGCTTAGAAGTGCTGGGTGGTGACCGCATCGCAGTCTGGCCAAGTGGACTCTGTCCTTTCGTGGGAGAGAGGATTCAGAAGGGTGGATATCAGGGGGTCTGGCATGCAGCAGTGTGTTGTCTTTCAGTGTGTTAATGGAGCGGTGAGTGATATGATTATGAATATGTTTCCGGAGGCTGGTGTTTGGTGGTTGTGGAGGAAGAGAAGAGAGTATCTGTGCGTAATAAAGGTCTTTGGGTGTAGTTTTAATGTTTCTTGGTGTGTGTGGGTGTTCTGCTATGTAGAGTAGCAGGTGTGATGTGTTTGTGGTAGCTGCAGCAAGTGTTTGTGTGCCTCTCATGTCGAGGTGGTCCTTGACTTTGAGGACTTTTGTTTCATGGTGTAAATGGTCTGTAGGTGTTGTATTTGTGCAGCCTGTAATTGTTTTTAGGGCTTTGTTTTGTATGATTTGAAGGGTGTTGTGGTATGTCTTACTGAGATTAGGAGCCCATGCAGGACTCGCATAATTCATCACTGAGCGTATGCATTGTTTGTATATTGTTATATTAGTTTCTTTGTTTTGTCCAAATGTTGTTCCAGTGATTGACTTAAGTGCGTTAAGTCTAGGTGTGCATTTGTTTTTTATGTTTGTGAGGTGTTGTTTGAAAGACATGGATGTATCGTATGTTACACCAAGAATTTCCGGTGTGTTTGTGTGTGGTATTAGAGTGTTGTTGATGTAGAGATGAGGTATGTATTTGTGTTCTTTTGTCCAGTTGGTGAGAAGTGTTGCTGTAGATTTGGTTGGAGCTATTTTGAGTCTGTTTGTGATGAACCATGTGTTGAGTGTGTCAAGGTAAGGCTGGATTATTTCTGCAGCTTTGTCTGTGTTATGATGTGTGCATGTGATTGTTATGTCATCTGCGTAGGAAGAGATTTGTATTTCTGAGGTGTCTGGTGTGGGTAAGTCATGCATGTATAGATTAAATAATGTGGGGGATAGAACTGAGCCCTGTGGTACTCCGTTCTTAATGTTTCTGATGTGCGATGATTGGCCATTATATGACACATGAGCATTCCTGCCTGCCAGATAATTGGCCAGCCATCTTTTGGTGTTATTGTGCATGTCTGTGTTATATATTTTATTTGTTAGGTTGTGGCGGGGGATAGCATCAAAAGCTTTACTAATGTCCAATGTTATAAGAAGTGTTCTGTGGTGGGGCCTATCTGAATTGATGCCATCTAAAATTCTTTGTGTGAGGTTTGTCAGAAGAGTGTTTGTGGAGTGTAGTGGCCTAAAACCGTGTTGTGAGTCAGCAAGGGGAATATATGGTGTGACAAGTTTAAGTATTAGGCGTTCAATGACTTTAGAGGGGGTGCAGAGAAGTGTGATTGGGCGGTGCGATGTTGGGATTGTTGGGTCTTTGTTCGGTTTTGGAATGGTGATTATTTTACCATGCTTCCAGATGTCGGGTATAGTGTTGTGTGAATAGCTGTAGTTTGCAATGTTTGTGAGTGCATGTATACCTTGTGGTCCAATGTGTTTTAGGTGGATGTTGCTTATGTTATCAGGGCCACAGGCAGATGAGTGCTTGAGATTATGCATTATGAGTTTTGTCTGACTGTCTATGAAGGGTGTATAGTCTGAGTCTGTGGGGAAGTCTTTCTTACATCGAATGGTGCGTCGGTCGTCAGGGTGAGATGTAAGATGGCTCGTCTGTGCAAAATGATGTATGAGTGCGTTTGCTTGTTGTCTGTTTGAGGGTAGATTATCTGTTGTTGTGATTATTGCTGCGTGAGAGCGTGTAGTGTTAGTGTTGGATAGTGTGATGCTGTTGAGTGTTTTGTACAATTTGCTGGTGTTTGTTTTGTGATCAAGTGTATTGATAAAGTTTTGCCAATTTTGTGTTTTTTGTTCATGTATTTTATTGGCAATCACAGTGTTTAGTGTTTGTATTTGGTCTGCTATGTTTTGAGGGATAGGTGTGGGGGTATCGTGTTTAAGTGTGTCACGTTGTCTGATGAGGCCTTGAATTTCTGGTGTGAAGTTGGGGTTGTGTGATTTTCTGTTGCCTCTAGGGATGTATCTCTTGTCTGCGTTTTGTATGATTGTATTAAAAGCGTGCACAGCATTGTTTATGTTTGTGATTGGTGTACTGTTAAGTGTTTCAAAATGTTGTTCTGTCTCTTCAGTAAAAGCTTCCCAGTTAGCTCTCTTGTAATTGGTGTAAGTGTGTCTGTGGCCAGCTGGGGTGCATCTTGTTTTGGTGGTGATGATGATTGGAAGGTGGTCAGAGCCAAGGGCTCCGACCACTCTCCATGATGTTGTTGGGGTTAGGCAGGGGGAGCAAAAGGTGATATCAGGAGAGGAGGGAGTGTAGAGGGCTTGGTATGGGATATGTGTATGATTATGCGTGTCGTTCATGATAGTCAATGAGTCGAATTGAGTCTGTATATCAAGCCCTCTGTCTGTGTCAGGGTTGTCGACATACCAGGCAGACGACTTGGCGTTGAAGTCACCACCCATGATCAGGTTGGGGATTGAGGTTAGTTGGCTAAGTTGAGGTCTGAAGGTGTTTGGAACTGTGGGGGATGATTGGGGGGGAATGTACATGTTAACTATTGTCAGTGTTGAATTGTTGCCTGTGCGGATTCGAATGGATTGGGTTTCTGTTGTGTTATCTGTGGTAGGGAGGAGAATTTTGGTTGTGGCACTTGTGTCCACAAAACAGATGGAGTGGTGGATCAGGGTGATGAGTCCACCGCCATTGCCGTCAGTCCGGTCTTGTCTGATGGTGGTGTAATTATGAAATGATGGTGTTTTGTGTGAGTGTCTTAGTTTTGTTTCTTGTAAAATTGCAATGTGTATGTTGTGTTGTTTAAGAAAGTGTTCAAGTTCATGTTTTTTAGTGTTAATACCGTCAATGTTGTGTTGTAATATGTTGATGTTGTGTGTTTTGTATGTGTTGTATGTTGCCGTTTGGGGTTGAGGTTGGGGTGGTAGTGGGGAAGGTGTAGGATCTGGGTCAGAGGGGGGGAAAGGAGAGATCGGGGACAAAGGAAGGGGAGTACTAATCGGGGGTAAGGGCAAAGGGAAGTTGGGAGTGGGTAAGGTTGCTGGCTGTGGTTGGGGAGGTGGGAGTGGGGTTACTGGAGGGCAGGTAGAACATGTCCAAGTGTTTGTGTATTGGTTTGTGTCAGCAAGTGTTGTACAAGTGAGGTGGGCCCAGTTTTTGCACATATTGCACTGAACTGAGCCCTTTGTCTGTCTGCTCGAAGTAATGGGTTTAGAGCATGTTGGGCATGTGTATTTTGTGGTGGGCCCAGGATTGCTCTCTACATCTCCGGCTAAAAGTAGAAGAAGAGGGGTGATCGCCGGAAAATCACCCCTCAGTGCAGAAAAAACGTAACATTGTGTGTTGGAAAAAAGGATTGTGGTACTCCCCCAGGTAGGCGTAGCTCCTCCTTGGGGATCGGTGCCATCTGCGTAGAGCTGATGGCCAGGGGTGGTTGCTGCTGATTGGCCCCCAACTCTTGGGGTTGGGGGGGTGGTCCCACGACGTTGTATTTTTCACTTATTATTTTGTTTATATGTCTGTCCAGTGTCATGTCATTGCTGATTATCACTCCAAGGTCCCTTTCCGAGTGCACTTTTTTTATTTCATTTTCACCAATTTTGTAATTTTTTGAAATTCTGTATTTGCTATTAAAGTATTTGATATTAAAGTTCACCTCCCACTTTTGAGTCCATTTCCAGATTGTGTCCAGGTCTGATTGTAATGAGTCACAGTCCTCATTTGTTGATACTTTCTTTAATATTTTTGCATCATCTGCGAAGAAATTCGTATAACATTCAACTCCTTCGTCCATGTCATTTACATATATGGCAAACATGATTGGAGCCAGTACTGACCCTTGTGGAACACCACTTATCATTTCTTCCCATTTTGAGTATTTGTCTCTAATTACTACCCTCATTTTTCTCCCAGTCAGGAAGTCTTCCATCCATTTTAATAAATTACCTGCAATGCCACCTATTGATTCAAATTTTCATATTAATTTTTTGTGCAGTACTTTGTCAAATGCCTTTTGTAGATCTAGATAGGTACAGTCTGCCCATCCATCTCTCTCATCTATTATATCTATTATTCTCCAATAGAAGCAGATTAGATTTGTTATACATGATCTTCCTTGTCTAAATTCAAATTGGCTTGGGTTTAGTATAGATTTTTCTTCCAGATGTTTAACCCATCTAGTTTTAATCACTTTTTCACATATTTTAGCTACTGTGCTTGATAGGGAGACCGGTCTGTAATTAGTTGGATTTTCCTTACTTCCTCCTTTATATATTGGTACAATGTTTGTATTTTTCCAGTCTTGTGGTACTTTTCCTTCTTTGAGCAAGCATTTGATTATAGTGTGTATTTTATCTGTTAGTTCCTCCACGCATTCTTTCAATACCCAATTTGCAATTCCATCTGGACCATGCGATTTTCTAACATCTAGGTTTTTTATATGGTCACTGATTTCCTTTTTTGTTACGGTTATTTCTTTTATTTGGGGGGATTTCTGTTTCTCTATTCCTTCACAGTTAGGTGAGTTTTTGTAAGTGCATATGGAACTGGTAGTGAGAAAAGTGTAGAGGAAAGGAAGACTTTGGATGGATTTAAATGAGTGCATAAAGGGATTTGGGAGAAATGTCAATGTAGTGGTGTTGGGAGATCTTAATGCTAGGGTAGGAAATGAACTAATAGAGAAAGTGGTTGGGAAATATGGAGTTCCAGGAAAAAATTGTAGTGGAGAGTTGATGGTGGAGATGTATCCAGTGAGTTGATCACAGCAAATAATGTTTAGGAAGAAAGTCAAGCATAAGTACACATGGGAGAGGGTGGTGGATGGAAGGGTGGTAGATAGAGCATTAATGGACTATCCAGTGGTAACCAGGAGTATAGTACGAAGAGTTAAAGATGTGTATGTTCTAAGGGAGGAGAGTAGGGGAACATCAGATAATTTTTTGGTGGAAGGTAAGTTGAGAGTGGAGGATAGGTGGAGAAAGAGGAAAAGGACAGAAGGTAGGGAGGTACTTAGAGTGAACTGCTTTAAATGAGAAAGAAAAGGAGAAGGAGTACAAGAAGCTGAGAGAGAAGTGGGAGTGATTGAAGGATAGAGTACAACTAGGAGTAGAGGAATGGGGATCGTTCACGGAGGGAATCACAAGGTGTACAAAGTTGGTGTGTGGAACAAGGAGGACGGGAGGAAATAGAAGGAAGGGTAGTGAGTCGTGAGATGAGGGAGCAAAGAAAGTTGTAGAAGAGAAGAAGTAAGCATTCACAGATTGGTTACAAAATAAATAGAGCTTTAATGGACTCTATAGTGGTAACCAGGAGAATAGTAGGAAGAGTTAGGGATGTACATGTTCTAAGGGGAGTGGGTATCAGATAATTTTTTGGTGGAAGGTAAGTTGAGAGTGGAGGATAGATGGAGAAAGAGGAAAAGGACAGAAGGTAGGGAGGTGCTTAGAGTGAACTGCTTAAATGAGAAAGAAAAGGAGGAGTACAAGAAGAAGCTGAGAGAGGAGTGGGAGGGAGTGAAAGATAGAGTAGAACTAGGAGTGGAGGAGGAATGGGGATGGTTCAAGGAGGGAGTCACAAGGTGTGCAAAGATGGTGTGTGGAACAAGGAAGACAGGAGGAAATAGAAGGAAGGGTAGTGAATGGTGGGATGAGGAAGCAAAGAAGGTTGTAGAAGAGAAGAAGTAAACTTTCACAGATTAGTTACAAAATAGGAAGAATCATATGAGAGGTACAAAGAAAAGAGGAGTAAAGCATTAGATAAAGGATACAAAGAGGAGAGCAGATATGAAATGGGGTAAAAGTATGACAGAAAAATTTTAAAGTAATAAAAAGATGTTTTGGAAAGAAATTAAGAGAGGAAAAGGAGGCAAATCAAGTAGAGAAGAAAAAGTAAAAGGTGCAGATGGAGTAATGATAATGGAAGAGAAGGCAGTAAGAGGAAGGTGGGCAGAGTATTTTAGGGAGTTGCTAAATGTGAAGGAGGATAGGGAGGGAAAGGTAGTTGCAGTGGGAAGTGCTAAGAAAATGACTGTGATGAGTGAGGAAAATGGAGGAGAAATAAAGAAGGATGAAGTGAAGGCAGTTGTTAAGATGATGAGAGCAGGCAAGGCACCTGGTCTGGATGGATGTCATGTAGAATATCTGAAAAAGGAGGTACAGTGATGGTGGACTGGCTGGTGAGGTCATTTAATGTTTGTTTAAGAGAGGGTAGAGTGCCGGAGGACTGGAGGAGTGTCTGTATAGTTCCACTTTACAAGGGAAAAGAGGAACACAGTTATCTTGAATTTTGACAAAAGAAACAATATAGATTTGATATATCTAAACTTTGCAAAAGCTTTTGATACCGTCTCCCATGAAAGACTACTTACTAAATTAGCTTCACACGGAGTAAGTGGTAGCCTATTAAGTTGGACTAGTAATTGGTTGAGTTCCTCAGGGATCCGTTCTTGGGCCACTTCTATTCATAGTATATATAAATGATATAGACCATGGACTGTTTCCAAATTTGCTGATGACCTCTTAACCTCTTCACTCCGGGGCACACCATACGTCTGGCAGCATTAGCTGCCTGATGTGCGATGTTGCGTCATAATAATCGCATTATAGAAAATAAAGTCAGTGCTCAGTCGTTCGTTCTCTTTCACCCATGAATTTTGATAACCATAGAAAATATGATGAAGCCAGTTTAGAGAGAATGGAGGTTACGTAGATTCGACTACAATAGATATAATCAAGATCCCGACGTCGGCATAACCGCGTACCCACCTGCTCCTCATGCAGCCTACGGATGCGTCACCGTATGTAAGTGGTTAAACCAATTATATATTCAAGAAGATATAGATAAACTACAGTAGGGGTCTGAAAAATGGCTAATGAAATTTAACAAAAGTAAATGCAAGGTTATGCACACCGGTAATACTAACAGTGAGTACGATTACAAGTTATTTGGGAAATCGTTAACATAAGTGAATAATTATAAGGATCTCGGCGTAACCATCAATAACGATCTCAATTCATCCAAGTAGTATATTTCAGCCTCTGCGAAAGCAAATAAGATTTTAGAAGTGATTGCGCAATCTTTTGACTTCAAAAGTCCATTACCAAGCTATATAAATTGTTAGTTCGTCCACATTTGGAATATGCTGTTTTCTTATAGTCACAGAATCTCATTAACCACATTGACAGAGTAGAAGAAGTACAGCGGCGAGCCACAAAACAGATTCCAAATATAAAATATAAATCATACGAAGATCTACTAAAACATATGAATCTGTTTTCCCTAAAAAAACATAGAATCAGAGGTGACTTGATACAGGTCTTTAAGATTCTAAAGGGAATTGACAACGTCAAAAGTGACAATTTTTTCATATTCAACGAGAATCAGACAAGAAATAATGGTCTCAAACTGTCAGGAAATAGATTCAATTTGGAAGTGGGTAGAAACAACTTCGCCAACCGTGTAGTTAATGAATGGAATAAACTTCCTGCAGAGGCAGTGCAATGTAGTTCACTTCGAAGCTTTAAAAATCACTTAGATAAACACCTAAGCAAGATGCTGTAATAATTATCATTTATTTTATATTGTTTGTTTTTGTTTTGTTATCATTTGTCTGTTTGATTGTCATCTATTATCATTTACTATTTACCTGTTTGTTTATTATTCAACTATACCTATGCATTTATTTATGTATTATATTATTCACATTATTATAGTTTTTATTCATTAATTTATTTATCATTATTATGATTTTTTTCACATCTGACCTAGATATGGACCAAAAGGTCTCCTGTTACCATGCTCCGCTTTTGTAATCCTTTGTAAGTGTGAGTGTAGTAGTTTCAGAGGGATCAGCTTGTTAAGTGTCGTTGGGGAGGCTTATGAGGGTCTTGATTGAGAGAATTAGGTGAAGAGAGGGAGTAATTGGTGAGGAACAGTGTGGGATTAGGACAGGTAGTGGTTGCATGATCAGATTTTTATGGTAAGACCAATATGTGAGAAAGCTTTAGAAAAAGGTAAGGATGTTTTTTTGACTTTTATGGATTTGGAAAAGGCTTATGACAGGGTAGACAGGAAGGCACTGTGGGAGGTATTGCAGATATATGGGATAGGAGGAAAGCTTTTAAGAGCAGTCAAGAGTTTTTATGAGAGTAGTAGAGCTTGTGTTAGGATTAGAAATGGAGAGAGTGAGTGGTTTGAGGTAAAGGTGGGACTTCATCAGGGATGTGTTATGTCACCTTGGCTGTTCAATTTATACATGGATGGGGTGGTGCAAGAGGTAAATGCAAGGGTAGTGGGTTGGGGATTGGAGATGGTTAAAGAAAATGGAGAAAAGTGGGAGATAAGCCAGTTGTTGTTTGCTGACGACACTGCACTTGTAGCAGGATCAGAGGAGGGATTGAGGAAGTTAGTGACAGAGTTTGGGAAGGTGTGCAAAAGAAGGAAGTTGAAGATAAATGTGGGTAAAAGTAAGGTGATGAGATGTACAAGGGGAGAAAGTGGCAGCAGACTGGAAGTGAGTATTAAGGGAGAGAGACTGGAGGAAGTGGATAGTTTTAGATACTTGGGTGCAAATGTGGTGGGAAAGGGAGGAGTGGAGGTGGAGGTAGAATGTAGATTGAGAGAAGCAAGTAAATGCCTTAGGGGATTAAAAAGTATTATGAGCAATAGACATTTGGGAATGGATGGTAAGAGATCATGTGAAGGAGTGATTGTACCAACAGCACTGTATGGGGCAGAAACATGGATAAGAGAGAAGGAGTTTGAATGTGCTTGAGATGAGTTGCTTGAGAAGTATGATAGGAATTACGAGGCTGGATAGAGTGAGAAACAAGGAGGTGAGGAGAAGAACACAGGTGGAAAGAGAGTTGGGAGATAGGGTTGATGAAAGAATATTAGGATGGTTTGGACACATGGAAAGAATGAGGGAATAAAGATTAGTAAAAGAGGTGTGGAAGGCAGAGGTAGAGGGAGTGAACATGAGGGGTCGACCAAGAATAAGATGGGTGGATGGGGTAAAGGGTATTGGGAAAGAGGGGAATGTCTGTTGAGGAAGGAAGGGAGAAGACAGAAGATAGGGGTGAATGGAGAATGGTTGTGTATGGATGATGCTGTGATGCATGAGGGTGAGTGGGTGGGGTATGAGGGGTGAGGAAGTTGGTCTATGTTTGAAAAATAAATTGACACAGCCTGAAGTGATTTCTCCCCGTCATCTCTTTTTCTTCATGAGGGGATGGGGAGGGGGGGTCGCCAATTTAATAAAGCAGCCATGCTGTAGATGTGCAGTGTCTTGGGACATGGCTTCTGACCCAGGGCACTGGGTGAGGTCCAGGGATGACCTGTCATCCAAGAGGTGTCAAGATAAGCGGGCGGCAAGGAGGTGGATGGGAGTAGAGTATGTGAGGGATGAAATGGGTGGGAGTGGTTTTTATGCCTTTGTTTTTGGTTACCTCCTATGTAAGGGGGGAAAGGGCCTTTGGTATATTTATATATACAAAGGTTGTTCCAAAAGTAATGCCTCCTATTTTTTTATTCCTCCCGAAGGGATCGGAGGGGATTGCAAATTGCATCGTTATGATGACTGAACTTATACACTCATGACCTGAAAGTTTCATCTCTCTGTTGCAATCCCTGTCATGGACGTGTGTTAGAAGCAGAGATGCATCATTAAATTCCTCCATGCAGAAAAAATTGAACCAATCATCATTCACCGGCGCCTGGTGAACATTTATGAAGCTGATGCAGTTGATGTCAGCATAGTTAGGAGATGGGTTTGTTGATTTCAGAGTGACGACAGATGTGAGTGACAAAATGTGATCCGGACGCCCATGCATAGCCACCACCCTGGAAAACAAAGTGCGCCTCGTTCAACTCATCTGCACTGATCGGCGGATAACGGTGAATGAAATGTGTGTAGAGTTGAATGTGGGTGTCAGTGCACTGGTAATGATGTTGTCATCCCTAGGATACAGCAAAGTGTGTGCTAGGTGGGTTCCATGAATGCTCACACAGGACCAAAAGGACCACCAATGGGTTGTCTGTCAAGACTTGTTGGATTGGTACAAAGCCGAAGGTGATGGATTCTTGGACTGCATCATCACTGGTGACGAGACGTGGTGTTACCACTACGAGCCAGAGTCCAAACGGCAGTCGATGGAATGGCACCACTCACACTCCCCAGCAAAGAAGTTCAAGACGCAGACATCTGCATGTAAAGTGATGTGCACCATCTTCTGGGACAGGAAGGTCGTCATCCTCCTTGATTTCTTGGAACCAGGGGCGACTGTCAACTCTCACCATTACATTGAAATGTTGACCAAGCTGAAGGCCCGGATTGCCCATGTAAGGCAAGAGAAAAGGGAAACATTCTGTTTGCAACACAACAATGCCAGGCCACACACAAGTTTGAAGACCACAGAATGTGTGACAAAGTTCGGCTGGACGGTGCTGTCTCACCCACTGTATAGTCCCGACCTGGCACTGTCAGACTTCCACTTGTTCGGACCTCTGAAGGACGCATTACATGGGCAGCATTTCCCCGACAACAACGCTGTAATCGCAGCCATGAAAAAATGGACCGCCTTAGCAGACACTGACTTTTACAACCGAGGCATCAAGGCTCTCATTCATCGCTGGCAAAAGTGCATTGAGAATGGTGGTGACTACATAGGAAAATAAATTCTGGAGCACAAAAGGTCACTTGTTTTAATGGTGCCACTCCCATCTTCATAGCTCTTCAACTTTCTGAGTTAAAAAATAGGAGGCATTACTTTTGGAATGACCCTCGTACTATCATCATTATTATCATACTACTACTATACAAGGACCAATCATGGGTACATGCAAGAGGTAGTTGTGTGAGACAGACATAATAGAGAATCATCATTACATTTGGAACAACCCTCGTATGTAATAAATCTTGTAACAGTTTGTATTCTTTCTTTTTTCTTTCTCATAATTTCTACATTGCCTGAAAACATGGTAGTGTAGCTTGTTGTACTTTCCATCATGTCATTTATGTAACTCAGAACATTACTGTTGCCAAAACTAACCTTTATGGGACTGTCAGTCACTGCCCTCCATCCTGACATCTCATCTCAATGGTGTCAACATAGTTTTCCATAAAGATACAAAGGAGATGGAAACAGCAACAGACTTATTGGTACTTATGGAATAGCTTAGAAGATGATGTGTTTGATTTGGATGAATACAGCATTTGTACTAGTAACTGTTGTGAAGAATATTGGTATCAAGTGAGCTGGGGAAAAAAATATTTTAGGACTTTTACAGTAAGCTAGTTCTTAAAGAGTATGGCACTATTTCATGCCATTTTATATGAAACCTATATCCCTCTTCATAAGTTTTATGCAAATACCAGAAGCTTGGTCAGTTATATTCACAAAAGCTTTTTTAATTCAGCTTGTCAAATGATTTTAGCCCAATAATATTTTCCATGTAAACATTTAATTCAGATTGTTTCACTATATTGAGTTTCTATCTACATGTAATCTGAAATTAATTTTTCCCATTGCAGATGCCACACCACATTATATGAATCCAGTTGTCTCACAATCCTTACTTTAATATCTTGTATCAACATGCCACATAGATACTTGATACCATAGAGTACAGGAATAGTCTTATGGTACTACAAAACATGATAAAGAAATTCTCACCTTTCCAGGGGAAGATCTTGAAACAGCTGCTATACGTGAAGTTCAAGAGGAAACTGGCATAACAGCAGAATTTATTTCCCTTGTTGCCATGCGACATCTACATGGAGCAAACTTTGGTGTCTCTGATATGTACTTTATTGTTAATCTTCGACCCAAGACTTTCAAAATAAAGATGTGTGAGAGAGAACTCTCTGCATGTATGTGGATGAAGGTAATGTTTCTTCCCAAGTTCCTCAATTTGTAAATATAATTTATATGACAAACAGTCAAGCCAAACCCTCATCAAATTTCATTGGCTGTTTCTTTATTCTGTTCTGCATGTCTTTATATGACACTCAGAGAGGAATGTCATCTCTGCTAACCATCTTTAAAATATGTCGGTACCCTCACCTCCATCAGGAGGTGCAGCCCTGAGTGAGTGACGGTCACTGGACTAGGCCAAAATTCTCTTTCTATTAACTTTAAATGTATTTCCTCCACCTGCTCACATAAAAAAAAATAAACAACTGGCAATTGCCTTCCTCCTACTAGTATAAAACAGTGACAAACATGGTCCCACATGCTTAGAGGTAAGGTCTTTGAATGGATAAAGGATTCTCTGAAAGATCAGTACATGAGAACAGTAGTAGAGGGTTAGATGTCAGCATAGAGTGCAGTGATTAGTGGAGTCTCACTAGGATCAGTTCTAATACTTGTGATGTCCTTGTTCTGGGTAAATGACATGATGGATGGTACCAGAAACTACACTAATATGTATGCAGATGATGCAAGTATCATTCATTCATATACCAAGGCTTTTTCCCCCTTTCAAGGGAGGTAGCCAAAAAGGGAAAGGCATAAAAACACTCCCACCCATTTCATCCCTAAATACACTCCACACCCCTCCCATCCTCCCTCTCATCTGAGCACCTCCTGGATGACGGGTCATCCCTGCACCTTGCCCACCGCCCTGGGTCAGAAGCAGTGTCACAAGACACAGCACATCCACAGCAAGTATAATTGGAAGAATAAAAGTTGGGGGAGACTGCAAATTGTCAGAAGTTCTAGACAGTATATATATTCCTGTAACCATACATACATACATATACCAAAGGCTTTTTCCCCCTTACAAGAGAGGTAGCCAAAAAACAAAGGCATAGAAACCACTCCCACCCATTCCATCCCCTACATACTCCACTCCCCTCTACCCTCCCTCTTATCTTGGCACCTGACACCTTGGCATGCTGTGATGCATAAGGGGGAGTGGGGTGGGGGATGGAGGGTGAGGGAGTTTGTATGAAAAGTAAATTGACACAGCCCAAAGGGATTTCTCCCCATCTTCTTTTCTGCATAAGGGGACGGAGAGGGGTGGTTGCCAATTTAATGAAGCTGCCTTGCTGTGGATGTGCTGTGTCTTGCGACACTGCTACTGACCCAGGGCAGTGGACAAGATGCAGGGATGACCCGTCATCCAGGAGGTGCCAAGATAAGATTTTATTCCTGTAACCAGTTGTGGGAAATGAACTTAATGCCCAAAATATGGTACACTTTTTACAAAAGAATTTAGCCATAAATTGTTATACTTCATACTCTGAAACATACTATTTTGAGGGCTTCATATATGTGACATCTTTCCTTTTGGTTTACCCCTTTTATCACAGGTTTTCTATATTTTCCTCTTTTGTACTATCTTAAACTTACTCTGCTTGTCATTCACTTTGGGTTTTTATCCTTAGGAATATATACTGTATCTTTGTTTTTTCATGTTATTTTACCTTGCATAATGAATACCTTTCAATGCGTGTGCTAAACAGACTGTAGTTGTATTATGATGCAAAAGCTAGAGTGGACTTCAATACAACAATTTTATTCCAATTGACTGAAAAGGATTACATCATAAAAGTATATTAATTATGTTCATCTTTATCTCTTGCAGTTAGAAGATTATCTTCAACACCCATATGTCCATGAGACTAACAGATTTTTTGTTGAACGTTACATGGAATTCAAGAAAACAGGAGTAGCTATTAAATCAACTCGGCTGTTCAGTAGTGCTATGAAGAAGACAAATTGTATATACAGCATACATCATCCACAATCTGAAAAAGTAAAAGAGGAGGAAGATGGGTCTTCATCACATGATATAGTGGAGGACCTTTAGGTAGCAGAAAGTTCCATGTGATAGTATGAAGTACTATTACTGAATAATGTACAAGTCTGTACCAGATGTTCAAATATGTGCACTTTGTGGTGCAACAGTGCAAGCTCGTGTGTCTGCTTGCAGAATGGAGAGTAAGTGATGTTCCAGGGATTGTGCAGTGATGAATGTTGACAAATTTTGTAACCATGTAGGGAAAGCCCCTGCTATGATGTGTATATTGAAAATTAAAGTTTTGGAAATGTAGTCCACAGGACAGCTCTGAGTGTGGATTTACTGAACTTCTACCATTATGAGATTTCAAATTTCTCTTTGGCAAGTTTTTGTAGCAGTCATTTCAGAGATGAATTAACAGCCTGGTAGCAGTAAGAATAAAAGGAATTGTCATCCAATATAATATAATCACTGTTGCCTCAAGTTTCATAGACTGGAAACCCACAGTGATTGACAAGTCCTTGGGCCTTCACATAGATCCTTGGGAAGAAGTATTGTATTGTTGTCTGTGTTGTATTAATGTTGGACTGTTTCTGTGTTACCAGTTTATAGCAGCAGGAAGAGCAGAACAATCCCCAGTTGTCAGCTGTTTTCATAGATAGAAAATATTTGAGGTAAATAGAGAAAGAGATATATGACTTAGTCAAGAAATTGAGTATCAAACCCATTGGGGCTGCAGCTTCCGATGGAGGTGATGTTGACCGGCTTTGAAGACTTAGCAGGGAGATGATTTCTGCTGATGGTCTTGCAGGACCATCATGGGTAATTGAGGTAGGCTCAGACCAGTGATGAGAATCTGCAAGGATGGGCCTGCAAAATGAACACCAGAGAGGATTATCTACCTGCTATCCCTCTTCAAAACCTATCAACACCCTAACCTCCATTTGGTAGTGTGGTCCTGAAAGGTTGACATTCAGTATCTGGGCTGGGCCTAAGGTCTCTGTCCAATTTCAGTTGTATTTTATATGTATTTTTTCACATGAAGTACTCAACTGGTAACTGTTCTCTTCCTCCTATTACTGTAAGCTGGTGGCAGAAAGTGTCCCATGCTAGTATAACACAAACAACCATCCAAATTTCTTCATAGAGAGATCTATGGGAGCACTAAAGGAACAATATGTCCATGTGGGTCTCCAGTTTTCTGTGTTTATATATCAAAGGCTTCTTCTCCCTTAAAAGGGAGGTAGCCAAGTCAAAGGCATGCACCCACTCCCACCCATTCCATTCCCACCTATTCCACTTCCATCCATCACCCTTGCTACCCTCTCGTGGATGAAGGGTCATCCCTGTCTCATGCCTTCTGCCTGCATCAGAAGCAGTGCAACAAGACACAGTACATCCATAGTAAAGCTGCTTCACCTAATTGGCAACCTTCCCTCTCCATCCCCTCATGTGGGAAATAGAGGAGATGGGGAGAAATTTCTTCTGGCTGCGTCAAAGTGTCATCCATACACAGCCATTCTCCACCCACCCCTATCCCCTGCCTTCTCTTTTGTTCAGCAATCATTCCCCTCTTGCTCAAAGGCTGCAGTTTTTTTATCTATATACCAAGAGCTTTTTCCCCCTTATAAGGGAGGTAGCGAAGTCAAAGGCATGTACCCACTCCCAACAATTCCACTCCTATCCACTACCCTTTCCTACTTCTCATCTTAGCTCTTCATGGATGACAGGTCATCCCTGTATCCCACCCACTGCCTTGGGTTAGAAGCAATGCAGCAAAAGACAGTACATCTGCTATGTCAAAATATCTTTCACACATAAGCACCCCCCTACCTCCCCATCCCCTGCCCCTCCCTTGCATAACAGCATCATCTATACACAGCCACTCTCCACTCATCCTTATCTCTTGCCCTCTCCCCTCCTTGCTCAACAGACATTCCCGTCTTGCTCACTGCCCCCTTTCCTCTATCTCATACATCTCATCCTTGGTCATTCCTTCAAATTCACTCCCTCCACCTCTGCCCCACACACCTGCTTTACTAACCTCTCTTTACTCATTTTTCCATGTGTCCAAACCATCCCTATACTCTTTCATCAGCCCTATTTGCCATCTCCTTTTCCGCTCCTACTCTCCTCACCTCCTCATCTCTCACTCTGTCCAACCTAGTAACCCCTATCATACTTCTCAGACACTTCATCTCAAATACATTCAAACTTTTCCTATCTACTTCTTTTAAATAACAAGTTTTTGCCGCCCCCTACAATGCCATTAGCACAGTCACCTCTTCATACAATCTCTTGACATCCATTCCCAGAGGCCTATATCTTATGACACTTTTTAGTCCCCCAAAGTATTTATTTGCTTCTCTCAATCAACAATTTACCTCCACATCCACTCCTCCCGTTCCTGCCACATGCAACCCAAAATACCTAAATCTATCCAGTTCCTCCAGCCTCTCTCTTTTAAGACTTACTTCCAGCTCATTGCCATCCTCTCCCCTTGTTAATCTCATCACCTTACTTTTATCCTGATTTACCTTCAACTTTCTCCTATTGCATACCTTCCCAAACTCCATCACTAACTTCCTTAATCCCACCTCTGATGCTATCACAAGTGCAGTAATGTCAGCAAACAACTAGCTCACCTCCCATTTTTCTCAATTTTTTTTAAGACTCTCCTATCCCCTGCCCATTACCCTTGCCTTTACATCCCACACCACCCCATTCATGTACACATTGAACACCCATGGTGACATGACACATCCCTGATGCAGTCCCACCTTAACCTAAAACCACTCACTCTCTCCTTTTCCCATTCTAACACAGGCTCCACTACTCTCAAACTCTTAACTGCCCTTGAGAGCTTTCCCTCTATACCATATATCTGCAAAACCTCCCACAGTACCTTCCTGTCTACCCTACCATAAGTCTTTTCCAATCTATAAAAGCCCAAAAAACATCCTTACCTCATGCTAAACCCTTACCACAAAACTCTGATCCATGCAACTCCTACCTTTCCTAAACCCACACTGTTCCTCTGTTCCTCTCCAAATCCTCTCAAAACACTCCCATAAACCTTCCCAACTACACTCAACAAACTGATCCCTCTGAAACTAATACACTCACATTTGTCCTCTTTTTCTTTGTAAAGCAGAACTATAAAGGAACTCCTCCAATCCTTTGGCTACCCTCCCTCAGAGATACATTAAACAACCTCACTAACCATTCTACTATTACTGTACCTCCCTTCTTCAGACACCCCACATGACACCCATCTAACCCAGGTGTGTTGCCTGCTCTCATTATTTTCAGAACTACTTGCATCTCATCTTTTCTTATTTTTTCCTCCATTTTCCTCTCTCATCACCATAATTTTTTTAGGGCCTCCCACTGCTACCACCAATCCCTTCCTATCCTCCTTGACATTCAACATCTCTCTAAAATTCTATGCCCATCTTCTCCTTACCATTTCCTCTTCCATTAAGATCTGTCTATCTGCACTTTTTACCTTTTCTTCTCTATTTGACTCATCTCCCCTTCCTCTCTTAATTTCCTTCCAAAACACCTTTTTATTGCTTTCAAATTTCTGTCATACTCCTTCCCTATTTTACATCTGCTCTCCTTTTTGCCTCCATTATATTATGTTTTGTGTCTCATCTTTTTCCTTTATACATATATACATATACCAAGGGCTTTTTCCCCCTTACAAGGGAGGTAGTCAAAGTCAAAGGTAAATCCACTCTCACCCACTTTTTCTTTTTTCTTTATGCTTCTCATATTTTTCCTGGTTTCTAGTCTGTGAAAATTGAGGCCACAGTTTCATATTTAATTGAGAGAGACAGTAAGCTTTTTACTATCAAGTAGGTGCTAGGGAGATGAATAGGGCTGCCAGGCAACAGCTAGAGTAATAGGAAAAAATTCATTAAGTATGGGAAGACTTGTCATTTGTGATTTTGACTACAGTTCTTTGCCATGTGGTATTTCCATTCTATTTTAGCAAGAAACTAAAGTTAGAGGTTGTTAGGAAATATACTCTGTTTTCTGTACAGTATGAAATTTTAAAGAATAAGTTTGCTAGACTTTGATACTCATTTTATGATTGTAGATGTTTGGTGAAGCAGTGCTTATTGAACCTGGATAATTGTTAAGGTCCATCTACTACAAAGCTCAATTCGTGTATTGCAATGCACAGCCTCTTGCAATAGTTTGATTAGTAGCCATCTGGCTTTCATTGAGAGTGGATATATTTTACCAAGTTGTAATATATAGGCTTCGAGCTATGCATGTATTTACTTAATTATATTTACTATACAGGGAGCTATGTTTGTGGGGTACTGTCTTATTCTCCAATTATCATACCTCATTTTGAATCATGTATGGTTCTGTCTTGTGCTATTTTAGGTAGATACATCCTTAGAAGGG
The DNA here is from genome assembly GCF_046742065.1 of Oratosquilla oratoria. Taxonomy (NCBI): domain Eukaryota; kingdom Metazoa; phylum Arthropoda; class Malacostraca; order Stomatopoda; family Squillidae; genus Oratosquilla; species Oratosquilla oratoria. The sequence goes on from NW_027467715.1 coordinate 1,439,751, forward strand.
TGATAAATGGTGGAAAATGGAAAAGGGTACTCTCTTTTGAGGGGTGGCTTAAGATGTAAGTTACCATTTTATAGTGTGTTCTAAAATCTTTGCCATTTTATAGTGTGTTCTTGAATCTTCGCCATTTTATAGTGTGTTTTTAATTCCTCACTACTTTATAGGGTGTTCTTAAGTCACCTATAACACATCTTATGACATAGGTGTTGCATACCAAGTTGTGTTATGGGAGTACAAATTGTACAAAAATAATCAACAGTGGCAAGTCACAGAGAAAACCACTCCTTGTACCATATTCATCCCATTTAATTTTGACAACTCATATTTCTAGTTAATATAAATTCACCACATTCCACATAACATTCTCCTGTACAAAAGCATCCACAGTATTTGTCAAACTCTTGTGAGTTTGTTGTGCAAGTGAGCAATTGATATGGGTGGACTATAGAGAATATGTACTTAACCATTATGTACCAGAGTTACATTCATGATGGTCGTTCAGAGCACAGTGATTACTTTATGGAACTGATTGACAGAGCTCTGACCTGCTGATTGGTTGTTGAGCAGAGAGCATGGGGGGAGTCTCTTGGCTATATTTGTTGAATGGGGATAAAAAGTAATGGATTTACTATTGGAACCAGTTCTCCTGCAAGTTCCACCAATTCAACAACTCACTGCATGTGGATAATTACCTTGATCCTTTCTCATGAGTATATTGTCACTATTAAGAGATGAAAAACACAACTACTATGACAACAGTGTACAGGGGAGGATCCTGGTTATTGTAACAGCTACATGGCCAAGAGAACAAATTATAATTTATTTCAACCGGTGAATTTTTAATGACTAAAATACTGCTGAATAACTAATTTGTAATTAAAAGATTTCATGAGTTATAATTTTTCATCATTTCCAAGGAACCAATGACAGGTACTTGTTTGTGGTGGTCTTGGAAGATGAACAGTGGAGAGAATAGCCTCCCTACTGTCCATTTTCAAAACCTGTTGATTCCCTCACTTCATCTGGAGGTCCAGCCCTAAGGGGTTGATATTTGGTCTCCAGACAGGGCCAAAGGTCTGTATCAACATCAATTGTATTTCTTTCAATTTTTTACATTTGGAGATCTGACAACCAGCAACTGCTCCCATCCTACCACTTCAGCTGGTGGCATAGAAATAGTCCTATACTAATACAACACATAAGAGTGCAAAGTTTCTTCCCATAGAGATCTATGGCAGGGCTCAATTCTGCTAGCACCACTGTGGAGCTGCAGTTTTCTAGTCTTTGAAACTTAAGCCAATGAATATTAATTAACATCATTCCCTAAATTTTTCATGTTAATGTGTACACCTCAAGAATGTTGCCACTCCAATGGCTAATGAAATTTTCATCTTTATCAATTCTCTTCCGGGTAAAAATGAACAGACCATAATGATAAATTGATAATGATAAAGTTATTGATATTGATATAAACCAAAATTAATATAACTACATTGACTGTTTTCTGCACCATGGAATATTCAGGAATGTAAATGAACAGATTAAATATTGTTATATCATATGAAGCTATTAATTTATCCTTGAGTTCTTGACTTTTTAAACACAGTTCTTGACTTTTTAAACACAGCTTATTATACATTGTCAAGATTTATTATTTTTGCTACAATATAACAGGTAGTGTTTGGAAAATATATAGTGGAACCTTCCACTTTCAAACCTCGTCTCCGGATATGAACATGCTTGTATTCCCAGTAACCATTTTGTGCAGGTTCAGCATCGCTCTCGCCTGCTTGCTCAGTTATAGTGATGGGAAACTCAATTCTTTTTAGTGACTTAAGTTTTTATGAGTGGTTCACTGAAGAGAATCAAGTCTTGATTCACCAAGTCAGTCAGTACCCAGCGGGCTGGATACTTGTGCCAGCCGAGCTAGCTATGGTAGAATGTTTGTAATTATATACATACATACATATACCAAAGGCTTTTTCCCCCTTACATGGGAGATAGCCAAAAGACAAAGGCATAGAAACCACTCCCACCCATTTCATCCCCTACATACTCCATTCCCCTCAACCCTCTTATCTTACCACCTCCTGGATGACAGGTCATCCCTGCATCTTGTCCACTGCCCTGGATCAGAAGCAGTGTCGCAAGATACAGCACATCCACAGCAAAGCTGCTTCATTAATTCAGCAACCCCCCTTCTCCATCCCCTCATGCAGAAAAGGAGAAGACAGGGAGAAATCCCTTCGGGCTACATCAATTTATTTCTCATACATACTCCCTCACCCCCATCCCCCACCTACTCCCCCTCATGCATCACAGCATCATCCATATACAACCATTCTCCATTCACCCCTATCTTCTGTCCTCTCCTGTCCTTCCTCAACAGACATTCCCCTCTTTCCCAATGCCCCTTTTACCCCATCCATCCATCTCATCCTAGGTCAACCCCTTATGTTCACTCCTTCCACCTCTGCCTTCCACACCTCTTTTACTAATCTTTCTTCACTCTTTCTTTCCATGTGTCCAAACCATCCCAATACTCTTTCATCAACCCTATCTCCCAACTACCTTTCCACCCCTGTTCTCCTCCTCACCTCCTCTTATCTCACTATATCTAGTCTAGTAACCCCTATCATAGTTCTCAGACATTTCATCTCAAACCCATTCAAACTCTTTCTCTCTTCCTCTCTTATGTTCCATGTTTCTGCCCCGTACAGTGCTGTCGCCACAATCACTCCTTCATACAATCTCCTCATAGCATCCATTCCTATTTAATAATTCTGATTTGAAACCTGCAGTTGACTGTTATATTCAAAGTAAGCAATTGCTGACAAGAAGTTTCTGTTGACTCAGTTGCACCCGAGTAGCCAATTCGTGAGTGGTGAACCGGGCCTTGACTGGAGACCATTGACTCTGCCCACGTCGCTTGCATCGAGCACTACAACATCTCATTCAACCCTACTGCCCGATTCCCAAACTTGAGGCTGGAATATGCAGCCTAAAGCCCAGTCGTCCTGTGGTATGAGAGATGGTGTATGCTCATACTAATGCATATACCACGGCCTGGTATTTTATATTCAAACCTCCAACCAGTGCGGAGTGAGCCGGACCCCACGGAATTTGCCCAGCGCAGCATGAAGGCCTGTCCACACTGAGCCTCATGTTGCACCATACACACCGCGCGATTCACGACGGTTCTAATTTCATTTAGTGGGGCAGTGTCCATCTTCACGCAGAGGTGGAAAGTACTGTACATTGTGCGCTAAGCTCGCCATGGCACCTATATCCGTGTTGACAGGAAGCAGCACTCACGCAGTCATATCTATTTGTTGTTTATGTGGTCCTACTCCACCAGAACATTTTTCTTACCTGATACATGATAAATGCATGTTATCAAAGCTAATACAAGAAATATACCCAGCCAAAATTAAGTGCTTTTGATTTACTACAGCAGCATCCTTGCCTTTGGAACATGAAGTGCAAGGAGTACAAAAGGAGGAACTTAGAAGCAGGTAGAATATAAAGATAAACAAATAAAAAAGAAAGAAATAGAATAAGGAGTACAAGTTTGAACATAATTAAAACAAACAGAAATATATCGCATTATGAACTGAGACCCAGTTGACTTCCTACGTTCATTATGAAAACCTCCCCCCACTCCATGACGCTATTGCGTAATAGATTAAATAAAAAAAATGAACTGTGATCTGGACATTTAGGACACATCCTTCCCTCGACAATGTTCAGAGGTGACTGATGTGTTGCAGCACTCCATGTAGTCACACAGAGTGTGGACACTTGGTGCTGCAGTGAACACTGCCTTTCCCATGCAATGCTGCATGAGGCTCAGTGTGTACAAGGCTTCTGAGGTCCATATACACTGAACCTCGTGTTGCGCCCACACATTACCCAACTTGTGTGCCAAGCTTCTGCAACACGCCGCGTGATTCATAGCAGTTCTAATTTCGTTTAATTGAGCAGTGCCCATCTTGACGTAGAAGGAGAAGGTATGTCGCTGGCTGAGCTCTCCAGGATGGCACCTATATCTGAGTGGACAAGAAGCTACACTTGCATTTATATTTATTTATTGTTTATCTAGTCCTACTCCACCAGAGCACTCCCTTGGACTGACAATTTTTCTTACCTGTTACATAATATATGTATGTTAATAAAGCTAATAGAAGAAATACACACAGCCAAATTAAGAATTTGTAGATTACAGCTGCACCCTTGCCTTTGGAGAATGAAGTGCAAGGAGTACAAGTGGAGGGACTTAAGAATATAAATACATATACAAAAGAAGTGCAAACTTGGAAGTAATTAAAGCAGAAATGTCTTGCATTATGAACTGTAAACTGAACAATGAGGACGCACACGCTTCCCTCGACAATGTTCAGAGGTGACTGACATGTTGTAGCATTCTGGGTAGTCATAGACAGTGTGGACACTCGGTGCTTTATTGAACACTGCCAACTGCCTCATGCAGTGCTGCACGAGGCTCATTGTGTACTAGGCTTTACTCAACGTGTTGATTGTAGTGTTGCGGCCGGGCTCGTTCAACATGCCGCATGCCTCACAACCGTTCTACCCAGTACACACTGACCCTCGTGCAGCGCTGAACGAGACAGTTGGCAGTGTTCTATGCAGCTCCGAATATCCATACTGTGACTATCCGGAATGCTGCAGCGCGTCAGTCACCTCTGAACATTGTCGAGGGAAGGATGTGTATCCTTATTGTCTAGTTCACTGTTCATAATGCAACTTGTATTTCTTATCTATCTATATTTATTTATTTATATTCTTAAGTCCCTCCGCTTGTATTTACACTTCACGTTCTAAAGGCAAGGATGCTGCTGTAGTAAAGCTGTAAATACTTAATTTTGGATGAGTGTATTTATTGTATAAGCTTTGTTAACATGCATATATTATGTATCAAGAAACATTTTTGGTCCTACAGAGCTCTCTGTCAGAGCAGGACCAGATAATGAATAAAGATAAATAGAAGAGTGCTGCTTCTTGACCACTCGGATATTGGTGCCATGGTGGACTTGGCTCGCGACGTACCTTCCACCTCCGCGTAAAATGACTGCCCCGCTACATGAAAGTTGAACCGTCGTGAGCCGCGCTGCGTATTTTAGAAGCCCACAAAACAATACGTTGGGTAACGTGTTGGCGCTGCACGAGGCTCAGTGTGTATGTGCATGCTCGTACACATCTTCGTGCAGCGAGGCAGTGCCTATCTTGACGTAGTGGGTGAAGGTGTGTCGCGTACTAAGCTCTCCTGGATGTCACTTCTATCTGAGTGGACAACGAGCAACACTCGTATTTATAGATTTATTACAGCAGCATCTTTGCCTTTGAAACGTGAAGTGCAACGAACACAAGCGGAGGGACTAGAGAGGGAGATGTGTGTCCTCACTGTCCAGTTCACAATTCATATTGCGAGACATCTCTGCTTTACTTCCAAACTTGCACTTCTTAAGTCCCTCCGCTTTGCACCTATATGTTTGGAGATGTTTGCACCTACTGTATATGTTTGGAGATGACTGACACGTTACAGCATTCCGGATAGTCACAGACAGTGTGGACACTCGGCGCTACATTCAACACAACCAACTGCCTCAAGAAGCGCTTCACGAGGCCCAGTGTGAGTCAATTGAGTTCCACTGCAAGTCACTCCAACTCCGATTCCGTAACTCGATTCACTCGAGGCTGGAACCCGTGGCCTGCCACGAACTGCTGGTTCATGAACAACCAATAGTCCTGTGGTATGAGTGGTGAGTGGTGTGTATTCATACTACTGTTCATACGAGTACCAAGCAGTACTATACGTGATATGACCAGTATACACACCACTCCGAACCACTGACATATGTATAACGCTAGAACGTAAACAAATACTAAGAGAACGAATTAACGGAAACGATGATTCGAAACACCCGATTCAGTGAAATGAGTCGTTTTATTTGAACGAGTGACTCGCTAGTCCAAGATCTATATACACCTGCGCCAACTCCCTCGAAATTCGGTCGGAAGTGGTTAGACCTGGTATATATAGATCTTGCGCTAGTCTACTCAGTTGCGCACTCGATACGAACCAAATATAACGAACGTGGAGATATCTCGCGGGTTTTTTTTTTCGCAATTGATAGTGTACTCTTACAAGTTAAGTTCGGGGCCTAGAAAAGAAGTGAAAAAGAGTGGTAGTGGCGGAAAAAAGGAGGAAATCACGATCAAGTTGAAGATTTTCGAGAAGCAATCTAATGTGGTTCGTATTGCTGTTCTTGCCCGTATGTACGGGAAGAACAAGTCAACAATAGGGACAACTGTGAAGAAGGGTGTTTATGGCTGTTAATGTGGCGAAGGGGTGAAAGTTCTGAGCAAACAATGGTTTAAAGTGAGGGAACAGGTAGAGAAGCTGTTGCTTGTGTAGATAAATGAAAAACAATTAGTGGATAATAGCGTGTCGGAGACTGTCATGTGTGAAAGGGCAACGCATTTGCACGCCGAATTGTTATAGAAAGAAGAGGCTAGTGCGAATCCTGAAGACGAACCATTCAAGGCTAGCCGTGGCTAGTTCGACAATTTCAAGGAGAGAATAGTTAGGCCATCTATAGTGTCGACATAGCTAACCCGTGGGAGTGATACTTCACTCCCAAATTAAAGAAAAGAAAAGAAAAAAACTAACCCATCCCCTCCCCTCCGTCCTCACCGTCCCCTGCTCGCCAAGATACAGTAAGGTGCATTTTTTTTTATCATACATTACGCTTAATTATTATGCTTCTGTTAGATATATATCTTTATGATGTGTTTAATATGTACACAAGCTACAAACCTTTACTTACATAGCAAAAAATAAGGAATTTTGTCAAAACTGGAACCAATTATCTACGTTTCCTTTATTGCAAATTAGTTCCCAGATACGAACATTTCATCTTGCGAACCGTCTTCGCGAACGTATTAAATTTGTAAGCCGAGGTACCACTGTATTACCTACTTCTTCGGCAAATAGATATACCAAAAACACTTTTCTCCTTATAAGGTAGGTGGCCCGCCAAGGTATGCATCTACCCTTCACCCATCCCAAACCTATTCGTTTTTCCTTTTGTCTTCGCTCCTTGTGGGTGAAGGTCCACCCCTCCCTTTCTTTGCGGGAACCCGCAGAGGGCAGCATGATTTTCGGGCGCTGAGCGGGGGAATTAAAGGTTTGGGTGCAGGATTTGAACTAGGAGTTAAGGGTGGGATCAGAATTAGGGTATGGAGTGGGATTAGGATTGGGGAGAGGTAGGTAGTGATGGGTGATTCCATTTCCGAAAATATAAAGAGTATGACTATTAACTACGTGAGATGGGAGATGATTCCATTCTTGGATGTTGCGGGGGTGGGGTGAGTACTTGAATATGTGTTTGGTATGTGTGGTATTTTAGGTTGTGACTGCCTCTAGTTATTTGTGTATTTTTTGGGTGTAAGTTTGTTTATGTGATTTCATACATTATTTGTTGTCTGTGTATCCGTCTTCTTGTTTCAAGTGTTCAAGTTGAATGTCTTGTTTTAACCTAGTGACTGATGTGTCTGTAATCACGTCTAATCCATCTTGCTGCTGTTGTGGTTTGGTTCGAACAAGCCAGGGAAAATGAAATTCACTTTGGTCTCTTATTCTAATCTCTTTGGTAAAACCACAAGTAATAGCCACTGGTTAGTGGATCTGATCAGTCGTAGCTGGACGGTGAGCCTAACGTCAGAGGCGGTGGCGGCTGATGACGGCGAGGCTCGATGGGACTGCTACAAGACTGGACGAGATGTTGTTGCTGCTGCCGTGGCTATTACTATTCTGCCCTGACTGGCCGCCGCTGCCCTATTTAAGGGTCGCTCGCGGCTCAGCGTAGTTGGCAAGAGAGGTCGCTAGCCGCTCGAGAACCATTTGCTGGCTCCTGATTGGCTAGCTCATATTCACCTCTTGCCAACTATGGGAAGTGTGTGACCGCCTGTGGCTGCGTCACTACACCACTCCCTCTCTCTTCGAGAGCGGGCGTCGAGGGAGATAGGGAGCGACGCGCGCGACGTGGTTGAATCGGTGTGGCCTTCGTATCACTCGCCCAAAACGTGTGGTCATTCCATCAGGGGGCATGTCTGGCGAGGAGGGCCTTGATGGAGGGGGGCTCGAATGCAGGGTGGTGTGGTCGAAGTCAGATGCCTGGCGAGGTGGGGTCGGTTGAGTATGGAGCTGTGGAGACATAAGGTTGGGTGAGAATTGTTGCATTGCATGGTAGAGTGGGAGCGTAGGGTGGGGAGGATCTTGCGGGGTGCCGGGAACAGTTGTAGAAGGATGAGGTTGCGGGGTGGGAGAAGGAGAAGGGTTCGCTGTCGTGTGCGTGTGATCTGTATATGGTGAAGAGTCAGGGGCAGGAGGGGAGTGTTGGTTTGGAAGGGAGAGTGTTTCGGGGGGTGAGGAATGACTTGGTTCGGTGGTGAGGATGGGGTTAGGACCATGTTGTAAGATGTATTGTAGTGGCCCTGGAGGGGAGTGTTGGTTTGGAAGGGAGAGTGTTTCGGGGGGTGAGGAATGACTTGGTTCGGTGGTGAGGATGGGGTTAGGACCATGTTGTAAGATGTATTGTAGTGGCCCTGGAGGTTTGGTAGGGGGATTGATGGGGAGATGGGCCGGCTTGAGCCTGTCGATGGAGACGCTATCCGGTTTGGCACCTCGGTTGATCACGAAGTACTTTGGTGATCTGCTGAGGACTCGGAAGGGGCCGTCGTATGGGCGCTGAAGAGGAGCTCGTGTGGAGTCTTTCCTGACGAAGACGTAGTCACTTGTAGACAGGGCCGGGGGAAGGTGCTCCGGCTGTGGTTGTGGTGGACGAGGGGGTGTTGGACGGGTGTTGGCGAATGTGTCCTTGATGAGTTGGAGGAGGGCGTGACGATCCGGATCGCCGACGGCAGGCGTGGCAATTTCCCCAGGGAGGCGAAGGTTCTCAGCGTAAAGTAGCTGCGATGGGGAAATGTCATTGTCGACCTTAGGTGTGACGCGGATCGTGAGAAGCACCAGGGGAAGGGCGTCGACCCAGTCGCATGAGGGTTGTGCCTTCAGCGACTCCTTCAGTTGGCGGTGGAACCGTTCCACGAGTCCATTGGCTTGGGGGTGGTAAGCGGTGGTCCGGTTACGTTTGGTGCCAAGGAACTTGAGGAGGCTGGACCATAGGTCAGATTCGAACTGGGGGCCCCTATCGGTGACAATGATGTGAGGTGCGCCGAATCTGGATACCCATCCAGAGAGGAAAGCACGGGCGGTCGTCTCGGCGGATATATCCGGAAGGGGGATCGCTTCTGGCCACCTGGTGTACCTGTCGATACACGTAAGGAGGTAACGCATGCCGCGAGAAGGCGGAAGGGGGCCCACAATGTCCACATGAACTGACTGGAAACGTGCCGTTGGTCCAGGAAAACGCTGGAGTGGTGCGTGGACGTGGCGCGTAACCTTGGCCGTCTGGCAGGGGAGGCAGGTCCGGGTCCATTGTCTGACATCCTTGTTGATGCCTGGCCAGACGACTCGATCCGTGATGAGGCGTTGTGTCGCGCGGATGCCCGGATGACTGTGGTCATGGAAGGAGGAGAAGACGTCCTTACGGTGACAGGCGGGGATGTACGGACGGGGTTTGCCTGTGGAGATGTCACACCACAATGGTACGGGGTTGTTGGGAAGCTGTCTTAGCTGTAGGGATGAGGTGTCGTGCATACGTAGGAGGCGGAGTTCACCGTCGTTGTTCTGAGATGCGGCGATGCGTGCGTAGTCTATGTTGTGGTTAGGGAGGATGCTGGAGGTGATTCTAGACAAGGCGTCGGCTACCTGGTTATCCTCTCCCTTGATGTATTCAATGCGAGTATCAAATTGGGAGAGGAAGGACAGCTGCCGGGAGACTCTTGGGGAGTGATGGTCGGAGACTCTGTCTAGGGCATGGGCGAGTGGCTTGTGGTCTGTAAGGATAACGAATGGCCGGCCTTCCAGGAAGTAAAGGAAGTGCTTGACAGCCGAGACTATGGCTAGCAGTTCCCTGTCAAAGGCGCTGTAGCGAATTTGAGGAGGGTCCAGACGTTTGGAGAAAAAGGCGATAGGCTGGAGCTGGCCGTTGATCTTCTGTTGGAGGACGGCGCCAATTGCTGTGGAGGAGGCATCAGTGGTAAGGAATGTGGGTGCGTGAGCTACTGGGTAGGACAAGCGGGCGGCTTCAGCGATTGCCGCCTTGGCTTGTTCGAATGCCTGGGTCGCTTCGGAAGACCATCTCACAGGTTTGACCGACCGCTTGGAATGGTTCTTGGTGAGGTCGTTCAAGGGAGCAAGTTTTGCAGCTGCGTTGGGGATGAATCTGTGGTAATAATTGACGATTCCTAGGAATCGTCGGAGCATCTTGATGGTTGTTGGCTGTGGGAAATCTTGGATTGTGTCTACTTTCTGAGGGAGAGGATACAGACCTGCTGTTGAGATGCGGTGTCCGAGGAAGTCGAGAGATGAAACTCCGAGGAGACACTTGGACGGATGTACCCGGAGGCCATAATCTTGGAGGCGGCGGAAGAGGAGGCGGAGGTGTTGGCGGTGTTGGTCGTGGGTATCGGAGGCTACGAGGATGTCGTCGATGTAAACGGTGATGAAGTCGAAGTCTCTGAGGGCATGGTCTATGAACCTCTGGAACGTCTGGGCGGCATTCCGGAGGCCAAAGGCCATCATCTTCCACTCGAAGAGGCCGAACGGAGTGGCTATGGCTGTCTTCTGGACGTCTTCCGGCGCTACAGGGATTTGATGAAACGCCCTGACCAGGTCAATTTTGGAGAAGACCTGCTTCCCGTGAAGCTTGAAGTGGAAGTCTTGAGCGTGAGGGATGGGGTAGCGGTCGGGCTTCGTGATGCGGTTAAGTTGACGGTAGTCACCGCAAGCCCGCCATTGGGTGGGCGGTGGGGGTGGCTTGGGAACCATGTGGAGTGGTGATGCCCAAGCACTCTCCGATGGTTGGATGATGTCCTGGTCTAGGAGTTCTTGGAACTCCTGTTTGGCAGCGGCCAACTTCTCTGGGGAAAGTCGTCGAGGCTTGCTGTGTACTGGCGGTCCAGATGTCTGGATGTGGTGCATGATGTTGTGAGGGGTGGTGGTGGTGTTGGTCTTGTCTGGCGATGTTAGCTGGGGAAACTCCTGCAGGATGCGTACATAATCGCCAGCGGACTGGAGGGACGATATCTGGTGGGATTTGGCGTTAGTGGTGGTTCCCGGTATGCTTGTCGTGCCGTGGTACAAGCAGTTATCCTTGGCGCTAACTACCATATCGTAATGCTGGAGGAAGTCGTAGCCAAGAATGGGGTGCTGGACCGCTGCTATGACGAATGTCCAAGGGAACTTGACATCGTGGAGGTCCAGGACGCTGTGGTGGCTGCCGTACGTTGCAATGGGCGTACCGTTGGCTGCAAGCAGGTCGTAGGATGGCCACCGTGTACCGTGGTTGGGTTCTTCCGTCGGGGGTATGATGCTGACGGCTGAGCCCGTGTCTACCAGGAAAGAGAGGCCAGAGTGGCGATCACGCACTGAGAGGAGGGTGTGAGTATGGTTAGCGGGGGTAGGAGTGCTTACCGACCCCCGCGTTTGGCGTTTCCCTGCGACCAGCTGCATGGTTGTGTGCATCTGAGCGCCTTGGCTCCGAAGCGGGTATGGTACCAACAGGAGGCAGTATCCTGTCGTGGAGCGGGGCTAGGTGGTGGTTGAGGGGGGGTTCCCTTCTCGGCAAGCAACTGGTTGAGCAAGGTCTTCATGTCGGCGACTTCCTGCCGTAGTTGCTGCATACTTTGGTCACTGGCACTATATGACATGGGAATGTTTTCACTCACAGCACTATGGTCGGTAACACCTGGGTTGTCACTACACTTTGCACGAACACTATGCACTGGTTTGTGTACCGAGGTATGTCGCTGGAACAACCTATCTGCTATTTCGCAGTATTGTTCGTCGTCCTTATCGCCGGCTAGAGCTTCCAGGTGTAAGTGGAGGGCGTCCGGCATCTTGGAGAGGTGAATGGAGCGGAGGAGTTCCTTGGGCAATGACACCTTTGCCCGGGTGTTGAGGTTGGCCATACGGGTGTATAGCTGTGAGGGGGTGGTGTCGCCGAGTTTGCTCTGCTGGATATCTCGGTAGAGCTGGTCGTCAGGCCTGGCGCATAGCTTCCGTAAGGCAGTCTTGAGGGCGGCACACTTGCCTTCTTCCGGAGGAGAAGAGACGGCGTTACGGACAAGGGCGATGACGTCCGTTGGTAGAGCGGCGATGTACGCGCCGAAGGCTTGGTGGTCCGGAACGTCACCTTGAGTGGCTAAATAGGCTTCTGTGTGAAGTAGCCAGCTCTCCAAGTCACGGGAGAAACTGGGAAGTTTCACTTGTGAATTTTCCATAATCCTGGTTGTCCTTCACCGGGGTCACCAATTTGTTGTGATTTGGTTCGAACAAGCCAGGGAAAATGAAATTCACTTTGGTCTCTTATTCTAATCTCTTTGGTAAAACCACAAGTAATAGCCACTGGTTAGTGGATCTGATCAGTCGTAGCTGGACGGTGAGCCTAACGTCAGAGGCGGTGGCGGCTGATGACGGCGAGGCTCGATGGGACTGCTACAAGACTGGACGAGATGTTGTTGCTGCTGCCGTGGCTATTACTATTCTGCCCTGACTGGCCGCCGCTGCCCTATTTAAGGGTCGCTCGCGGCTCAGCGTAGTTGGCAAGAGAGGTCGCTAGCCGCTCGAGAACCATTTGCTGGCTCCTGATTGGCTAGCTCATATTCACCTCTTGCCAACTATGGGAAGTGTGTGACCGCCTGTGGCTGCGTCACTACACTGCTTTATTTTGTGTGAGTCTAATTTGTATATGTCATTGTAAGTGTGTGGATACCAGACGGTGTCGCAGTACTTTAAGTGTGGCCGAGCGAGTGACTTACAAGCAAGAATTTTGATGTCTGCGTTGCATCTACTGAGGTTCCTGCGCAGGAATTCCAGGGCCCTATTGGCTGTAGCCCTGATGATTCTCATATGTGTGGCCCATCTTATGTCTACTGAAATGTCCGAAGGCACCTTTTATCGCATCTTCTCTATTGGAGCATGGATAACTTAAGTATTCCACTCCATCGTGGCAAAAAAATGTAGATTTCAAGCAAATGGTGAGAGGAGTTTTCGCTCATAAGAAAAGTTACCAATGGTTACATACAGTAGCATTCAAATGACTGTTTTATTATTGCCACAATATGAATTCCATAAATATTATTTTGTGTTTTAAGATAGCTTTATACTATTAAACAATTGATTTCTTATTACTAAATTGTATGTATGTATGTGTGTATATATTATATATATAATATATATACATAAATATATATATACATATATATATATATATATATGTATGTATGTATGTATGTATATATCAACTACATTACACTTTAATCCTCAGCCATCAACATCAAGGGTGACTCGAGGAAGCCAACATGCAGAAATTGAAACGTAGTATGCCCAAGGACTCGAACCTGGGCTAGCACGTGACAAGTGTGTTAGTGACTTAGCCGATTGCACCATCAGGAGAGATTTCTCTTGATGGCGTAAGTCACTAACACACTTGTCACGTGCTAGCCCAGTTTCGAGTCCTTGGCCGTACCACGTTTCAATTTCTGCATGTTGGCCTTCCCGAGTCACCCTCGATGTTGATAGCTTAGAATTAAAGTGTATTGTGGCTGATAAAAATGTATATCTGTTCACTGGGACCCATTCAGTGTGTATATATATATATATATATGTATATATATCACTTGGACAAAATGTAGTGGCACATTTGTAAATAATAATCACGAAGAACCCACAGTCGGAATAAAAGGAAACTTAGAAGAAAGTATAACTTCTATATTTCGGCTAATAGCTATAGCCCTCTTCAGGAAAGTACAGGTTACAAGAATTTGCAGAGACATAAGTACAATTGAGATGTGAGTAGAAGGGGAACACGCAGAGCTAAAAACAGGACAATCCGTCGCGCAGGGCGGAGTCAGAGGTGAGGGGATGTGTGGGTGGAGGTGTGAGGTCAGAAGGGAAGCGGGGTCAAGATTAGTTAGGGGGCGAGGTCAGAAGGGTGAAAATTCTTAACCAAACGGTTCACAGCTAGCCGTGAGATTATGTCCGGGGACTTTTGGCCTTTGGAGATGTAACTGAAGGCGGAGGAAGTATATGAGGAATAATGGAAGAATTTTCCTGCCTTAACGTTTCGATCCTTAGGGCCTTGATCACAAAGCTTAACAATTAAGTACGACATGGACATTTTATACACAGGCATGTCATCTCACAGGGTGCCTAGGAAAGGTCGTCGTGCTCGGAACATTCATCCGTTTGTTTTCTTCAACAAAGTACAAAATCGATCAGTTATGCTTCAAAATACATGGCCGGATTAAGCTTACATTGGGCCAAACTCCAACCACATTTTTGGGCCCCCTTCCCTTAAATGAATTATACAAGAGCTGAACAATTTGATATTTTGACACATCAAAATGCATTCATGATACAATATATATACTTATATAGGTTTCCCGGATCCCCATAAATCATAATGAGGGTTGGTGCTGATTATGGTTAAGGTCTATCAGGTTTGTGGGATCCTCAGTGCTTGGGTGCCCTAAGCCATGGCGTGCTTAGGATGTAGGATCCGGCCCTGATCAAACATTCCATATTTTTTGGGCCAATGTTTCTGCATAGTACAACGACATTCCAGGGATACTATCGTTTATTTTCACACCTGAAAGGTAAATTAGTGTCAAGTAATAGATACTATTGCCGCGGACGAAAAAAGAGCACCACGAAACGCTATGCACATCCTCGGAGGTACGCATTGTTTTTTCACCAGACATTTACAAAACAACTAAGAACAATACATGCGGAAGAAAGAGAGGTTATCAAAGCCCAAAAGAAAATTGTCTATCGAAATATACACTATGTGAGGACGGGGCCTTTATTAGTACGACGTTCCCCTTAATTGTTACATTTTTTTCAAGCTATAAGAGGTGAAACGTTGTACTAATAAAGGCCCCGTCCTCACATTGCGTTTATTTCGACAGACCTGTCGGCAACTGCCACTTTCATGCAAAGCAAATTGTGCAACAGGTTTTCGACAGTGATGGAGTGTTAAACGCAGTTGACTCGATTATATTTGGGGTAAACATTTCCGAAATCAAAGAAAACGTGAGGAATTAAAAAGGAATACGACTGCGATCGTGTTATCCCACTGCTAAAGAAACACCGAGCATACGTTACTGTCACGTACTACGTGCATAGAATCCTGTGTTGTATCACGCTTTTGTGTGAATAAAGTCTCCTATTTATAATTATAAGGCACGCCTTGGGTGAATATGACGTATAATGTATGTTCTAAAATGTATTGTATTTCTTAATGTATAAATGTGCATTTCTTTGTGCAATGTCTGTTGGAGCTCGCCCCATTACGTGTTATCACATACAATAACCTATTTAGTATTACTCTGTCCATACTTCCATACACTTACATAGACATGATTTTAATTATATTGGTCTACATTCCCCAGCTTTCAGGTAATTTACCATTTTCATATGACAGGTTGGACTATTTTCCATCACTATCAGACAATTTATTATATCATAAGTTATTCCATCTTCTCCTGGTGCTGTGGATTTACCTTTTTTAATAGCATACAAGAGTTCATCTTTCGTTACTGGAACACAGGTTTCGTAGTTTAGTGTCATTTGATTTGTTACCTGTTCCTGCCTTATATGTTTATCATTTAAACAATTTTGTACTTGATTTGGGAGGCCTGCAATACTAGAAGTACACACATACATATACCAAAGGCTTTTTCCCACCCATTCCATTACCTATATATTCCACTCCCCTCCACCCTCCGCCCTCCCTTTTATCTTGGCACCTCCTGGATGACGGGTCATCCCTGCATCCTGTCCACTGCCTTGGGTCAGAAGAAGCGTCGCAAGACACAGCGCATCCACAGCAAGGCCGCTTCATAAATTCGGCGACCCCCGCCCTCTCCGTCCCCTCATGCAGAAAAGGAGAAGACGGGGAGAAATCCCTTCGGGCTGCGTCAATTTTCTTCTCACACATACCTCCCCACCCCCCGCCCCCACCAACTCCCCCTCATGCATCATAGCATCATCTATACACAACCCCTCTCCATTCACCCCTATCTTCTGTCCTCTCCCGTCCTTCCTCAACAGACATCCCTCTCTTTTGTAATGCCCCTTTCACCCCATCCATCCATCTCATCCTAGGACGCCCCCTCATATTCACTCCTTCCACCTCTGTCTTCCATACTTCTTTTACTAATCTTTCTTCACTCATTCTTTCCATGTGTCCAAGCCATCCTAATACCCTTTCATCAACCCTATCTCCCAATTCCCTTTCCACCCCTGTTCTCCTCCTCACCTCCTTATTTCTTACTCTATCTAGCCTAGTAACCCCCTATCATACTTCTCAGACACCTCATCTCAAACACATTCAAACTCCTTCTCTCTTCCTCTCTCATGTTCCATGTTTCTGCTCCGTACAATGCTGATGGTACAATCACTCCTTCATATAACCTCCTCTTAGCATCCATTCCCAGATGTCTATTTCTCATTACACTTTTCAATCCACCAAAGCATTTACTCGCTCCTTCAATCTACCTCCACCCCCACTCCTCCCTTCCCTGCCACATTCGCACCCAAATATCTAAAACTATCCACTTCTTCCAGTCTTTCACCCTTAATGCTCACCTCCAGCCTGCTGTCACTCTCTCCCCTTGTATATCTCATCACCTTACTTTTACCCACATTTATCTTCAGCTTCCTTCTTTCACACACCTTCTCAAACTCTGTCACTAACTTCCTCAATCCCTCCTCTGATCCTGCTACAAGTGCAGTGTCGTCAGCAAACAACAACTGGCTCACCTCCCACTTTTCTCCATTTTCTTTAACCATCTCCAATCCCTGACCCACTACCCTTGCATTCACCTCTCGCACCACCCCCATCAACGTAAAGTTTGAACAGCCAGGGTGACATAACACATCCCTGACGATGCCCCACCTTTACCTCAAACCATTCACTCTCTCCATTTCTAATCCTTACACAAACTCTACTACTCTCGTAAAAACTCTTGACTGCTCTCAACAGCTTTCCTCCTATCCCATATATCTGCAGTACCTCCCACAGTGCCTTCCTGTCTACCTTGTCATAAGCCTTTTTTCAGATCCAAAAAAGCCCAAAAAACATCCTTACCTTTTCCTATAGCTTTCTCACATATCTGTCTTACCACAAAGATCTGCTCTACACAACCCCTACCTGTCCTAAACCCGCACTGTTCCTCACCAATTACTCACTCTGTTCCTCTCCTAATCCTCTCAATCAAGACCCTCCCATACGCCTTCCCAACTACACTCAACAAGCTGATCCCTCTGAAACTACTACACTCACACTTGTTCCCCTTTCCCTTGTAAAGCGGAACTATACAGGCACTCCTCCAGTCCTCCGGCACTCTACCCTCTCTCAAACAAACATTATATAACCTCACCAGCCAGTCCACCATCACTGTACCTCATTTCTTCAGACATTCTGCATGGCATCCATCCAGACCAGGTGCCTTACCTGCTCTCATCATCTTAACAGGTGCTTTCACTTCATCCTTCCCTATTTCTCCTCCATTTTCCTCACTCGTCACTCTCATTTTCTTAGCGCTTCCCACTGCAACTACCTTTCCCTCCCTATCCTCCTTCACATTTAGCAACTCCCTAAAATACTCTGCCCACCTTCCTCTCACTGCCTTCTCTTCCATTATCATCTCTCCATCTGCACATTTTACATTTTCCTCTCTACTTGATTCGCCTCTTTTTTTTTTTTTATTTCCTTCCAAAACATATTTTTATTGCTTTCAAAATTTTCTGTCATACTCTTATCCCATTTCACATCTGCTCTCCTCTTTGCTTCCTTTATCCTATGCTTAGCTTCCTTTCTCTTTACTTTGTACCTCTCATACGATTCTCTCGTCCTAATTTGCAACCAATCTATGAATGCCTGCTTCTTTTCTTCTACACATTTCTTTGCTTCCTCATCCCACCACTCACTACCCTTCCTTCTTTTTCCTCCCGCCCTCCTTGTTCCACACACTATCTTTGTACACCTTATGACTCCCTCCTTGAACCATCCCCATTCCTCCTCCACTCCTAGTTCTACTCTATCCTTTACTCCCTCCCACTCCTCTTTCAGTTTCTTCTTAAACTCACTCTCCTTTTTTTCCTCATTTAAGCAGTTCACTCTCAGTACATCCCTACCTTCTGTCCTTTTCCTCTTTCTCCACCTATTCTCCACTCTCATTTTACCTTCCACCAGAAAATTATCTGATATTCCCCCGCTCTCACCCCTTAGAACATGTACATCCTCAACTCTTCTTACCATACTCCTGGTCACCACTATATAGTCCATTAACGCTCTATCTGCCACCTTCCATCCACCACTCTCTCCCATGTGTACTTATGCTTGACTTTCTTTTTAAATACTGTAATAGCTATCATCAACTCTCTTTCAAGACACATCTCCATCATTTCTCCACTACGATTTTTACCGGGAACTCCATACTTCCCAATCACTCCGTCTTTTTGTTCATTCCCTACCCTAGCATTAAGGTCTCCCAATACAACTACATTGACATTTCTTCCTAATCCCTCTATAAACTCATTTATATCTACCCAAAAATCCTCCCGTTCCTCTACGCTCTTCTCACTACCAGGTCCATACGCACTTACAAAAACCCACATCTCCTTTCCCAGTTTCACATTCACCCACATCAACCTTGATGAAACCTCCTTCCACTCCACTACCCGCTTACTTATCTCTTTACTTACTAGTATAGCCTCCCCTTCTCTCCCTCGTCCCCTCTTCGCTCCTGAGTACCTCCCAGCTACACTCCCAAACTCACAGTTGCCCTTTCCTTTCATTTTAGTTTCACTCAAAGCCAGCACATCCATCTTTCTTCTCACAAACATACTGCCAATCTCTTCCCTCTTACTCTCATCTGTACCACATCCACGCACATTAAAAGACCCAAACCTTAGGGTACTGGTTGGAAAACTCCCAGACCCTCTTATGTCTTTTCTTTTGTTTTTAGGAATGTCCCCTTTAGGGGCTACAGGTAGTAGGACTCCTAATCCCATCATACCATTTCTTTACCAGTTCATTAGCTTTAGTTTTTGGGTCTGGATGAGCAACTACCTTCTTTTTAATTCCTCGAACTTTGTTAATTTTGTGCCACACATTTTTTTATCTGGAAGCAGATAATTTATTCCAGTATTTTCCCTGGCGGATTTCTTAATTTCTGATGTGTGGCTAGCCAATTGTACCACGGATTATTTTGTGTGTTAGGATTGTGCTTTCCCTAGTAGTCTATTCCAACCTTTAACCATTCCGTCATCTGTATATATTTTTTTTTAGTCCTATTGCGTTCTCTATTATCTGTGTTCTTCGCTGAACCAAGATTTTTTCTTTTTCATCAAGTAGATCTATATAAAGTTTATTCACATCACTATAAGAGTTTGTCTTTTTGTACGTTCCATACCATTTTCTAATTCTTTCTATAAATCTTAATTTAATTTTCTCTTTTAGATTGTATCTGTTCCTTTTCTTGTTTGTGATCATCTTTTCTATACTCATCGTGACTTCGATTACGAAGTAGTCGCTTAACAAGTCGCTAACAATCTTAGCATCTGCTCTATACTCAAGATCGATTAACATGGCATAATCAATTCTGTCCCCTCTTACACGTAGGTTCTTTATTCCCCAGCACCATTATATTGTTCATAGATTCCAGTATATTTTTCAATATTTTACCATTTTTATTCTTATCATCTTTGCTTCCCGCTCGCTGGGTGAGCGGATTAGGGCGTTGTTATTTGTGGCGAAGGCCGAGGGGATGGCAGTTCGAAACCTGCCATCTGGTGAACCAAGGGCATGATTAATTAAATTCCACGCTATAAAGTCCTCTGTGAGGGGCACCGTCCTAGCCTTCCGGTAGGGGGAAGTTTGTGACGTTAAACCATAAGCCATATCACACCCTTGCTTCCTAACATGCTATGTCGTGCATTTAGGTCTCCCATCAACAAACATTTTTTTTATTATGTTTACAATGTGGCAAATCATCAATATCCAATTTATCAGGATGTACATAAACAAGGGAAAATGGAACAAGTGTGAGTTTTGTAGTTTCAGAGGGATTAGCTTGTTAAGTGTAGTTGGGAAGGCTTATGGGAGGATCTTGATTGAGAGGATCAGGAGAGGAACAGAGGGAGTAATTGGCAAGGAGCAGTGTGGGTTTAGGACAGTAGAGGTTACATAGATCGGATTTTTGTGGAAAGACAGATATGTGAGAAAGCTACAGGAAAAGGTAAGGATATTTTTGGGGGCTTTAATGGATCTTGAAAAGCCTTATGACAGGGTAGACAGAGAGGCACTGTGTGAGGTTTTATAGATATACGGGATAGGAGAAAAGCTTTTTATGGAACTTTTTATGAGAGGAGCTGAGCATGTGTCAGGATTAGAAATGGAGAGAGTGAGGGGTTCGAGGTAAAGGTGGAACTTCGTCAGGGATGTATTATGTCGCCCTGGCAGTTCAACTTATACATGGATGGGGTGGTGCGAGAGGTAAATGCAAGGGTAGTGGGTCAGGGATTGGAGATGTTTAAAGAAAATGGAGAAAAGTGGGAGGTGAGCCAGCTGTTGCTTTTGCAGACGACACTGCACTTGTAGCAGGATCAGGGAAGGGATTGAGGAAGTTGGTGACAGATTTTGGGAGTGTGAAAGAAGAAAGTTGAAGATAAGTGTGGGTGATGAGATGTACAAGGGGTGAAAGTGGCAGCAGACTGGAAGTGAGCATTAAGGGTGAAAGACTGGAGGAAGTGGATAGTTTTAGATACTTGGGCGCAAATGTGGCAGGAAAGGGTGGAGTGGTGGAGGTAGAATGTAGATTGAGAAGAGAGTAAATACCTTAGTGGTTTAAAAAGTGTAATGAGGAATAGACATTTGGAAACGAATGCTAAGAGATTGTATGAAGGAGTTATTGTGCCAACAGCACTGTATGGGACAGAAACTTGGAACATGAGAGAAGAAGAGAGGAGTTTGAATGTGTTTGAGATGAGGTGTCTGAGAAGTATGATAGGGGTTACTAGGCTGGATAGAGTGAGGAATGAGGTGAGGAGAACAGTTGTGAGATAGGGTGGATGAAAGAGTATTAGGATGGTTTGGACACATGGAAAGAATGAGTGAAGAAAGACTAGTAAAAGAGGTATGGAAGACAGATGTGGAAGGAGTGAATATGAGGGGGCGACCTAGGATGAGATGGATGGATGGGGTGAAAGGGGCTTTGGGGAAGAGGGGAATGTCTGTTGAGGAAGGAAGAGAGAGGACAGAAGACAGGGGTGAATAGAGAATGGTTGTATATGGAGGATGTTGTGATGCATGAGGTGGAATGGATTGGGGGATGGGGGGTGAGGTAGTATGAGAAAAATTTGATGCAGCCCGAAGGGATTTCTCCTCGTCTTCTCCTTTTCTGCATGAGGGGACGGAGAGGAGGGGTCGCCGATTTAATGAAGTGGGCTCGCTGTGGATGTGCTGTGTCTTGCGACACTGCCTCTGACACAGGGCAGTGGGCATGATGCAGGGATGACCCGTCATCTAGGAGGTGCCAAGATAAGAGGTAGGGTGGAGGGGTGTGGAGTGTATTTAGGGATGGAGTGGGTGGGAATGGTTTTTATGCCTTTTTCTTTTTGGCTACCTCCCTTGTAAGGGGGAAGCCTTTGGTATATGTATGTACATAAACATTTACAACAAATTACCCAATCTTTGAAATGTAATTCAGCACAAAGTAATTCAGTTCCATTAATTCTTGTAGCCATACATAAATTAGTTGGTATACTATTCTTGACAAAAGTAGTTAAACCTCTTGTATTATTTGTTTCATTAACTTATAGTTCGGACTTTTGATATCCAACCAATTTGAAGTCTACACCCAGTACCTACTTCTTGGAACGATAATACATCCTACATACTAGTTAAAACATACGGGTAGATATCAGTAGCTCTTTGATATACAGTATACTGTTAACATTCCATGTGATACATTTTAACTCGTTTTCCTCTATTTCTTTGAAGATCCTCACAAATTTTCTTAGTCTTTTCAATTACCAATTACCCTCGTCATTTGAGCTTACAAAAAATTGTCTTACAGCACTGACCAAAAGGGTTACATTGTTACCAAATATACCATAATCTACCTGCTCTCCCTCATTTGTTTTGTTACATTCCTCATTTCCTTTTGAATAGTTTGTCTCTACTTGTTTATAAGAATCAGGTTCCTTGCTATGTTCATTCCCCACCCCCTTGCCTCTTCATTAACGTTTCTTTCTCGTTTGCACATATCATTCAACCGGCTTTCCATTTTCATGAACATGTTTTTCAATTCCCTTAGTTCACTAACAAGTGTTTCTACAATATTGATTTGTGTGCTTGGCAAGTCAACATTCTCCTGCCGTTGATGATCTTTTTATTCTTGCCTTTCTTTTTTCCTTCGTTCCCATACATTTTCAAGCGGCCCGTTATTGCCAACAGGTCGCTTGTTTTCTGGCTGATTTGCTACCAGTTTACCTGTACCACTTGGATGTTGAACAGAGGGCCTTTTGCTACACAATCTTGAATTTGCATTATGTTCTTGTCCACAATTGCAGCATTTTGGAACGACCATCTCTTTGTTCTTAATCTTTTCACTACATTCTCTCGAGTCTTGATCTTTACCACAGTACCTACATCCATAGTTGTTCTGACATACGCTGTGTCCCCATTTACTACACTTATATTTCAGGAGATTCATGATATATAGATACTTTCTTTATCCTAAGCATGGCACAAATATTTTTTTCAGGTATATCATCTTTCATTAGTGCAATTACTTGGGGCTTTGTTTCCACCCTTCCCGCGTACCTTACTTCTCGCCTTTTAGCCCGAACAACCCTTTCATCAGCTAACAAGTCCTCCGGTTCCATGCACACTGGATATTGGAATACTATCACTTTTGTGTATTTTTCATTGTTCTTAGGAACTTCTATAATAACTTTCTCAAATCCCCTGGTACTTAGTATATTGACTGCTTCATCGTTCTTCACAGTTATGTACGGTCTGTGCTTACCTTCTTTGAACAGGACTTGAAATTCTTGATGCAGTTCCTTGTTGAAGTTCATTTCAAGATTGTTGAGGAAATAGTGTTTTTCTTTCACCATACGTGCCTTCCGTTTCCAACTCTTCAGCACTACGTCCAATACCAGCATCTTGTTGTTCTTCAATGTCTCCTTTTTCGTTTCTTTTATTCTGCCGCTGGATGGATTACTATGTAGGTCACCATCATCTTCGCTTGCTGACAATGCTATGTCCATACGTAACGTCGCCATGTCATTCTTATTTATTGTTCCGCTCAGCCGGGTGTATTCCATAGCTGCCGCACACGTGCCGCTTGTAGGCAAGTGTGTAGCGTTAATGGCAGAGAGGTTACCAGGGATTCACAGTTCGTTAATGGCCAAAGCAGTGAATCGCGAACCCTTTTTAAAGCTCCAAGTGTAGGTCCATACTCGGTTAGTGCCGAGCACGGGGTAACAACTTTTTCAAAGCTCCAAGAATAGGTCCATACTCAGCGCGCGCCAAGCGATGTGTTTCATGGCTTCATGACCACAGGGTTGTAGCCAGGAATTACAATTTTTATTTGGGGGGGGGGGGGCTAATCATGCTTTATGGGGGACTGCCGCTGTACTGTGCCGACACACACACATATAAATAATCATTGATGATATTTGATATGTCTGTAATGATAGCTACAATTTTATATTTTATGTATATACATAATGCATCACAAATTCACCATAAACTTAGTTTATTGTGTAAGTTTTCCGGTGTAGTGTATTTATAATACTTTTGAGTAAAAATAAATTCGGGGGCTAATTAGATTTCGGGGGGGGGGGGCTAAGCCCCCCGTGGCTACGGCCCTGCACGCCCACCTCCTCGTAGTAATATTATACAATCGATCAATGGAGATCTTTGAGTTCCCCACACTCCGTCTAGTGAAAAAAAAGAAGGCAAAGGAAAAGGAAGCGGACCAAACATCTTGTGACGACGCCACGAGGCCGATGGGGATTCTGTGGTCTAGATTCGTTGCAATCTGCGCATGGTGGAAAACATCGACAATTAGAAACAGTATACCTCAACAAGATTATACCATTTCATATTGGTTCCTTACAATGAACTATGTAATGAAAATAAGTAGGCATGTTGTTTTTATTGTGATATGGACACCTTCGAATAAAATGTTATTGTTAATTAAACCGAGATGTTTCATTTTTTTTTCTATATATTTTTTTTATGTATGCAGACCACTGTCAGGTGACTCCATGTTTGAATTTGGCGCCACAGACATGCATAAAAAAAACAATTAAATGATTTTTTTTTTTTTTTTTGTCAGACGTAAGTTTCGATCAAAATCGCAATTAACATAGCTAATCATTACGATGACGTCCAAAATTAACTCTGGTGAGGTCAGGTGAGGTATTTAGGCATGGAGCAAGATGCTCCTCCACACATTGAAATCTTAATTTAGTATTTCCATAAAAACACATGGTATAAGGAAATTCTTTATTCAGTACCCTTTCTTCGGGTTTTAGGTAATGGTAATGCATAACTGTTGATAAATATATAATGATATATATTCTTTTTCATAAATTATTACTTATGAAGCTAACTTTTCAACATAAGCACAGATGCTTAATATAAGTTTTTCGAGTTCTGAATATCACAAATCATGGAGCATAACTTTTATCTTATATGACTAAATTTATGGACAATCAGGCAAAAGATAATCTAAATATACTCATGTATATCAAATCTCCACAATTTATATCATCAACTTCAAACTTAAACAGGTATCAATAGCTTAAAGAACTAAGATATACCAAGGAACTTCTTAAGAATAAGTTTCATGTACAGTTACTGTTCCAGTCATTCATCATCAAGCATCACATGTGTTCATTGAGCTTTTTGCTACTGATTCTGAAAATACTTAAAAATAGAAAAAAAAAAAAAAAACCCTATGCCACTGTCACTAACATTAAAAATGGGACAATTCTCATTTCCACTGAAAATGTGTACATCAAAACATCTTTGTCGGAGACCTATCACAGCGAACCTATCCATCCTACACATGTATAAAATCACACCGGTTCAAGGAAGCAACTTTGTCATCTGAATTACCACATTAACTTGTTCACTAATCTCATTTGCTATAGGCAATGGGTACATAGAAGTGGCGATCCTGGAAGAATGACAGCAAGGCTGCCCATTCTTTAAAAAATTTCAA
This sequence comes from Oratosquilla oratoria, assembly GCF_046742065.1. Classification (NCBI taxonomy): domain Eukaryota; kingdom Metazoa; phylum Arthropoda; class Malacostraca; order Stomatopoda; family Squillidae; genus Oratosquilla; species Oratosquilla oratoria. The sequence goes on from NW_027467715.1 coordinate 1,465,203, forward strand.
CCTTCTAACCCAGGAGGCCATGAGGGGCTGGCACTTGTTTACCAAAATGCATCCAAGATCTCCCTTCCTTAACTTCAATTGTATTTTACAAAGGATTACAAAGGTTGAGCATGCTGGCAGGAGACCCTTTGGTCCATAACTAGGTCAGATGTAAAAAAATATAATAATGATAAAAATAAATAAAGATTATAATAATATAAATAATAATGAAAATAAATAAATGCATAGGTATAGTTAAATAATAAACAAACAGGTGAATAGTAAATAACAATAGGCAGATAACCAATAATAAATGAAAAGCAAATAATAATAAACAGACAGTAACAAACAAATAAAACAAATATAAAATAAATGGCAGTCATTACAGCATCTTGCTTAGGTGTTTATCTAAATAATTCTTAAAGTTTTGAACTGAACTACATTGCACTGCCTCTGCAGGAAGTTTCTTCCATTCATTAACTACATGGTTGGCAAAGTTGTTTCTGCCCACTTCCAAATTAAATCTATTTCCTGACACTTTCAGACCTTTATTTCTTGTCAGATTCTCATTCAGTGAGAAAATTTTGTTACTTTTGATATTGTCAATTCCCTTCAGAATCTTAAAGACCTGAATCAAGTCACCTCTGAGTCTACGCCTTTTTAGGGAAAACAGATTCATATCTTTTAGTAAATTTTTGTATGATTTATTTTTTATATTTGGAATAATTTTTGTGGCTTGCCATTGTACTCTTTTCACTGTCAATGTCTTTAATGAGATTCTGTGATCATATGGAAACAGCATATTCCAAATGTGGACAAACTAATGATTTATATATCTTGTTAATGAGAAATGGACTTTTTGAAGTCCTACAATTTTATTTGCTTTCTCAGAGGCTGAAATACGCTGCTTAGATGACTTGCGATCGTTACTGATAATTATGTCGAGATCCTTTTCACAATCACTTTTGTTAACGAATTTCCAAATAACTTGTAATCATATTTACTGTTATTTTTACCTCTGTGCATAACCTTGCATTTACTAGTCCAACTTAATGGGCTACCACTTACTCTGTGTGAAGCTAATTTAGTAAGTAGTCTTTTGTGGGGGATGGTATCAAAAGCTTTTGCAAAGTCTAGATATATTAAATCTATATTGTTTCTTTTATCATAATTTGAGATAACTGTGTAGTAGAATTTGAGTAAGTTGGTCATGCAAGAACATTTCCATCTGAATCCATGCTGGCTCATTTATCACAGTTACTTTCTAAATGATGTTCGATAGCATCTCTGATGATAGTTTCCATCATTTTTCCTACGATTGAAGTCAAGCTTACAGGCCTATAGTTATTTGGTTTCTTTATTTTTGTCACCTTTTTTGAATATGGGAGGAACGTTAGCTAGCTTCCATTCTCTTGGGACATCTCTGGATATGATGGATTTCTTAAAAATAATTTCTAATGGAACAATAATCTCATTTTTCATTTCCTTTAAGATTCTTGGATGCCAACCATCAGGCCTTGGTGTTTTATTAACTTTGAGTTTCTCTATAAACCTTTTAATTTTTTCTTTTGTTATATTTACCATAGTAAGTTCACCCTAGACTTTTCATAGGTTTCAGTTTGGAGTTCACTTTGAGGTGTTTCATTTACAAATACCGAGCTAAAATAGTTGTTTAAAACATTTTTTACACCTTTTCAAATATGGGGAGCTGGCAACTGTTCTCTTTCTCTACTGCTTTGAGGTGGTGACGTAGAAACAGCCCCAAACTGATGCAACACCAACAACAGTCCATTCTTTATAAAAAGACCTGAGGGAGGTTCTGTGGACTGCTGCCAGCCACTGAGGGGCTGCAGGTTTTCCACTTAGTAAAACTTGAGGCAACAGCCAATTGATTGATTCTCATTTGCAAATTAATTGTAGTCTTTGATGTCTCAACTATATTAAAGACACTGTCATTTTGATATTCTTGATGGATTAGCACCATTAGGAAATAAGGGGTTTGTTATGTTTACATACCCTCAGCTCTAAAATTATCCATTCATATATACATATAAAAAAAGGACCTTTTCCCTGCCTATAATGGAGATAGTCCATCCAAGGCATACACCCCAACATCACGCATCCTACACCAATCCAACACCCATATCTTGTCCTTTTTATTTTATTTCCTTGTGAATGAAGGGTCCTTCCTGTCTCCCCATCCACTACTTGGGTAAGATGCAATGCAACAAGACAAAGCATCTCCACAGTAGGGCATGAGAGCAGTAGATATCACCAGGTTAAATTGGTTAACTGGGATAGTCATATCACCTTTGCTCTTGTACTATGGGGCATTCTCTGTCAGACCAACAACACCCTCATCTCTCCAATTTTTCTGAAATTTTATTTATAGGTAGTTTTAGGGCTCTTAAACACATTTCTGAAGTTTTATGGTCAATCTGAACAACCATTCAGGAGATATGTCTTCTGATATTTTGAGGTCAGATGAGAGGTCATTAACATTTGGCGACCAATAACTAGGGTACTGTATATATATTTAGACCCAGAAAAGGACAAGAAATCCAAATATAGGGTTTTAGAACTCTAGGTTGAAGAATAAAAAATCACACTCACTTTAGTAAAAGATTAAGAAAAATGAAAGCATAAGCTTTGGTTATTAGAATCAGTAAAAAAAAAAGTTTGTTTATGCTAGTATTTTTCATATAATCAACACATAAGTGTGAAAAATATGTACAGTTGATGGATGTATAAATATGGTTCTTACTTATGTGTTGATTACATGAAAAATACTAGCATATACTGATTCTAATAGGCAAAGCTTATGCCATAATTTTTCTCATCTAGAAAACCAGCAAAGATGAACCAAAGGCATGGTTCATTAAATTCCATGCTACAGAGTCCTCTGTGAGGGGCACCATATCATCATCATCATAAATTTTTTACATTTTGATACCCTAGGGGTCAAATCTGGACCTCAAATTTTTGCTAAAGTAGGATTTTTACATTTTTTAATCCTGAGTTCTAAAACTGATATCTGGATTCCTAGTCTTCTTTCTGATTCTAAATATATATACATTTATATAACTAGGACTTTGATTACTCTAGTTATATGGTCGCCAAATGTTAGTGACCTCTCATATGACCTCAAAATATCTGAAGTTACATCTCCTGAATGGTTGTTTGGATTGACCTTTAATCTTCAGAAATGTCTTTAGGGCCCTAAAACTACCTAGAAACCAAATTTCAGCAAAATTGGAGATGATGAGGGTGTTAATTTGAATTTTTTGTCGATCTCACAAAGAATGTCCCATATGTGTTAACCTAATTATAGTATACTGTAAAGGAGCTATAATTGTGGAGTCCCATTTCATTTTCTCCACCTGTCATAATTAACTTTAAACTCATTTATGGTTTTAGCTTGGACTTAATCATCATCTAGGCTACTGCAGTTGATGCAACTGTATGGAGAACTGTGATTCTTGATATCCTCCAGACATGTGATCTTTTCCAATTTGTTTCCATGACATCATAATGCCCTCAGATTCCAAACAGTGAGATTTTCTCTACCAGTTTTGTCCACTTCCTTCAGTGATACACTATGATAATGTGCTCACTTGGATGTTTTTCTTTCTTTCTTCTTTATAGGGCAAAGATAGATTCTCTTGATATTTGTATGGTCTTAAACTCACTTAAATCTTTATATTTGGGGGTCCAATGACAGGTACCTGCTTGTGTTTTTAATGGTGGTCCTCCAAGATGGACAACAAAGCTGCCCATTTTCAAAACCAGTCAACCCCTTTATCTCCTTTAGGAGGTGCAGCCCTGACGGGTTGGCACTCCAACTATGGACTGGGCTCACAATACTTATCAATTTCAATTGTATTACTTATTCCATTTCATGGATGGAGAGCTGACATCCAACAACTGCTCTTCTCCTGCTTTTTTCAACTGTGGATACAGAATCAGTCCCACACCAATACAACATAGATGACAGTCCAAAGTTTCTTCCTAGAGATCTTTAGGAGGGTCTGAGGACTGTTGCCAGCCTCTGCAGTACTATGGGTCATCTACTCAGTGAAACTAGAGGCTACAATTATTATTATTATCTACATTTGAAGAAGATGAAGAAGAAACTGTGGATTCTCAGGGGTGTGCACACAACAATTGTAGAAAAAATGTAACAAGAAATGCCTCTTTTCATAATTTTTGTGTTGCTGTCTTGGTAAAAAAATAATAATCTACTAAGTATTTCAGCGGCTTTGACCCATCGTTTTTCGCTCATATTTCCGAAATAATCATTCACATCAGCATGGTATATTAGCACAGCCTAATTCACACCCGGCCATAATTTTTGACGTTATAGTGTATTCACAAGTGTATTTAATTACGGTGTTTACTCTTGATATTGTGTGTGTCGTAGCCGACACCCGTGAAGTAAATCGAACAAGTGAAGTTGGGATACACGAGGTAGTTTGTGATGACGTCACGACTTCACCTGTTCGATTTACTTCACGGGTGTCGGCTACGACACACTTAATATCAAGAGTAAACGCCGTAATTAAATACACTTGTAAATGCACTCTAACATAAAAAATTATGGCCGGGTGTGAATTAGGCTGTGCTAATATATCATACTGATGTGAATGGTTATTTCGGAAATATGAGCGAAAAACGATGGGTCAAAGCCGCTGAAATACTTAGTAATTGGCCAGGTTATCACCATTGATCCCATGCAATTAATTAGGTCAATATTTTCATTAACTTGGTGAAAGTTTAATTTCTTACAATTCATTACTTTCCAGTAGGTCAACCTGGGTGAAAAAGAGACTTTGGCATGTACAATTTCCAGTCTTCCTGCAATATTTAACACTCTATTTATGTTAGATTCAATGAGTATCTTTGCTTGTACAAATATGGTCCCTCCATCCCCTTTTTGGGACCAGGAATAGTTTACAGATGATGCCTTCTGGTTATATACAGTTGGATATAGGATTTGTTGGCATACCCAGGTAAATATATTTCTTTCTCCAGATGGAATCAACAGAGGTGAATGACTGGCATTTCTGGTTGCTATGTGTAACCTTATTCTATATTAATTCTGTCTTTGTCTTTGCCATGAATCCAATTGTAGGATGCTCACTGGCTGAGCAGGTTAGGGTGTTGCTACTTGCGATAGAAGTCGAGGTGATGGCAGTTCAATAAGGGCATGGTTAATTTAATTCCACACTATAAAGTCCTCTCTAAGTGGCACTTTCCTAGCCTCCTGATGAGGAGGGGGGGTTCATAATGTAAAACCAAATCATCATCATCACCAATTGTAGAAAAGATACACATACCTGACCTGGGGTACCAGCAGTTCCTGAATCCAACTGTACTTCCTAAACCTGCCTTGTTTTCTCCCTTTTCTACTTCCCTGTCTTCCTCTTTCTTTTAGTTAACCTTTTCTCTTTCCCTGGTTCTTCCTCTCATGTTTTCTTTTTGGATATTATTGAGCAAAATTTCTTTTAAAAGAAGCAGCCTTGCTGTGGATGTACTAGGTCATGCTGCATTGCTTTTGACCCATGGCAGTGGGCAGGAGACAGGGATGATCCTTCATCCACAAGGAGCTAAGATGAGAAGGAGGAAAGGATGGTGGATGGGAGTGGAATAGGGAGTGGGTAAATGCCTTTTGACTTGGCTCCCTTCTCCCTTATAAGGGGGAAAAAAGCCCTTGGTATATAGATATCTGAGTGCAATGCTGTCTCTACAACTCTAGGTTTCCCTGTGTAGCAATACAAGCCTGTTCATCTTGTGTACCATTGTCAGATGTCCCCATATCCACATCCCATTCCACTCTCAGCCTTCATCCTATCTCTGTTACCACTCAGTCTTACCTTCCTATATTTCTTTATCTGATACATTTGCTGGAACCCTTTCCCTTCTTCCTTTCCAGTGACCTATACTGCTATCCATTTTCTCCTGTCCTTACCTACCTCTATGGTTAATTTCTTTCACAGATGCTTCACAATCCCCCCATCTTCTCTCTTTTTCCTTATTTATCCTCCTCCTCTCCATTATTTTCTTCCTCCTGTCTCTTCTGTGTTATACTGAGATCATGTCAATACAAGTATGCATATATGTAATGTATTAATATTCAACTTTGTTATAAGGCTTACTAGATCCAGTAGGTCATTTTTAACTCAAGTATCTGAGTTCCTGCATAAAGCTTTGCCTGTCATATTTGTGACCCAAGATCCAGGCCCCAATGGGTAAGAACACTATCTATGTAGATACCTAACCCTCATCTAAACTTAAGATCACTGTCAAACATCATGTAATCATGTGACCTTCCTCGAACATACCTTCAGGTAAATGCATGTATCCCTGAGAAACTCTCAACTGTTCACTCCTAACTCATTGTTACAATTTTAATCTAACCACTACAGAGAGATGGCACTTCTGTTGTAGATAAATGATCCTGCTATGCAAATCTCCAAGTACCATATTTGGTAAAAAGATATTTGATGCCTAGCACAATATGACCCATATTGACAGGAAATAATGTACTTACGTATTCATAGCTACTCGTTACTTCTTGAGCATAAAACATTAAGTAACTGCGATAATATAAACATCTAATACTTATGACACCCCCTTTTTTTTAAACAGCAACTGCATACAGGCATTGTGAACACAAAACCCCAACACCCACCTTTACCTTGGTTAAGACATGCAAAGGCATGTTTGCCCTGCTTGCAGCTGATCTGATCTATCAAAGACCCTTTCCCCTTTTTATGGGGGAAGCTGGGTCAATCCACACATCCACCTCATACACAATTAAAACATTTAACACTCCTCTCTCCTCAGCACTTTATAGATAGAGGGTCAACCCCATCCCCTATCATACCACTAAACTGAGGCACAACTCTTCCACAGCCTGACAACCAGAGCTGGTTTACCCCCAGTGCTTGATCACAAGGTGACTCTCTTCCTTATCCACTTGCAATACTTTATGAAACAGATGAGACCAACCCTTCATGTCTTGTCATCTTTTCATCCATGTATATTCTCCCTCCATTTATTCCTATCTTTTGAAATCTTTCTTTCTTGCTCAACAGACATTCCTCATGCATCCAAAACCTTCTTTGCCTGATCCATCCACCTCATTCTTGATCATCTGCTCCCCAAACTCTCTTTGGTAGTTTTCCTCTTACATTCTCTCCATATGTTCGAACTACCTTAGCATTTTTTGATATACCATATCTGATATTATTTTTCTGCTCCAGTTCTCCACCTAACCTCCATATTCTTCACTATCCATTCATGTAACATTTTTCCAATCTCTCTGTCACTTCATCTGGGAGCTATGAATCTCTTGTAAGAGACCTGGGGCAATAGACTCATTATTAGATCATTTGGTCTCAAAAACATTCATTCTTCCTCTCTGCTCCCCATTATAATCTCCATTCTCTACAGTGTCTTGGATATAATCACTCTTTCCTACAACCTTCTCTTTGTATTCATCCCCAGGGTGCTGTGGTTTCTTAAGGTGCTGCCCTCTCAGCAAAATAAAATCACCTGACATTAATCCATATAAAATCTGTAAAGGGGATAAATTCTACTTACAAATAACAAAAAATAAAACTTTTGTTGCATGTGCTACCATTATATAACTATACCAAATAAGTTTGAATGTTTTTTGGTATATACACCCATGTCTCTTAATCCACCACTCACCAACCGCCAATTGTGTGGACATTTGATATATACATACATATACCAAAGGCTTTTTTCCCCTACACAGGGGGTAGCCAAAAAGAAAAAGGCATAGAAACCACTCCCACCCATTCCATTTCCTATATATTCCACTCCCCTCCACCCTCCCTCTTATCTTGGCACCTCCTGGATGATGGGTCATCCCTGCATCCTGTCCACTGCCCTGGGTCAGAAGCAGTGTCACAAGACACAGCACATCCACAGCAAGGCCGCTTCATAAATTCGGCGATCCCCCCTCTCCGTCCCCCCATGCAGAAAAGGAGAAGATGGGGAGAAATCCCTTCGGGATGTATCAAATTTTTTCTCATACATACTTCCTCACCCCCCATCCCCCACCCACTCCCCCTCATGCATCACAGCATCATCTATACACAACCCCTCTCCATTCACCCCTATCTTCTGTCATCTCCCATCCTTCCTCCACAGACATTCCTCTCTTTTGTAATGCCCCTTTCACCCCATCCATCCATCTCATCCTAGGACGCCCCCTCATATTCACTCATTCCACCTCTGCCTTCCATACTTCTTTTACTAATCTTTCTTCACTCATTCTTTCCATGTGTCCAAACCATCCTAATACTCTTTCATCAACCCTATCTCCCAACTCCCTTCCCACCCCTGTTATCCTCCTCACCTCCTCATTTCTCACTCTATCTAGCCTAGTAACCCATATCATACTTCTTAGACATTTCATCTCAAACACATTCAAACTCCTTCTCTCTTCCTCTCTCATGTTCCATGTTTATGCCCTGTACAGTGCTGTTGGCACAATCACACTTTCATATAACCTCCTCTTGGCATCCATTCCCAGATGTCTATTTCTCATTACACGTTTTAATCCACCAAGGCATTTACATGCTTCTCTCAATCTACATTCTACCCCCACTCCTCCCTTTCCTGCCACATTCACACCCAAGTATCTAAAACTATCCACTTCCTCCAGTCTTTCACCCTTAATGCTCACTTCCAGCCTGCTGTCACTCTCTCCCTTTGTACATCTCATCACCTTACTTTTGCCCACATTTATCTTCAGCTTCCTTCTTTCACACACCTTCTCAAACTCTGTCACTAACTTCCTCAATCCCTCCTCTGATCTTGCTATAAGCGCAGTGTCGTCTGCAAACAACAACTGGCTCACCTCCCACTTTTCTCCATTTTCTTTAATCATCTCCAATCCCTGACCCACTACCCTTGCATTTACCTCTCGCACCACCCCATCCATGTAAAGATTGAACAGCCAGGGCGACATAACACATCCCTGATGAAGTCCCACCTTTACCTCAAACCATTCACTCTTTCCATTTCTAATCCTAACACAAGCTCTACTACTCTCGTAAAAATTCTTGACTGCTCTTAACAGCTTTTCTCCTATCCCATATATCTGCAGTACCTCCCACAGTGCCTTCCTGTCTACCCTGTCGTAAGCCTTTTCCAGATCCATAAAAGCCCAAAAAACATCCTTACCTTTTCCTATAGCTTTCTCACATATCTGTCTTACCACAAAAATCTGATCTACACAACCCCCACCTGTCCTAAACCCACACTGTTCCTCACCAATTACTCCCTCTGTTCCTCTCCTAATCCTCTCAATCAAGATCCTCCCATAAGCCTTCCCAACTACACTCAACAAGCTGATCCCTCTGAAACTACTACACTCACACATGTCCCTTGTAAAGCGGAACTATACAGGCAGTCCTCCGGCACTCTACCCTCTCTTAAACAAACTTTAAATAACCTCACCAGCCAGTCCACCATAACTGTACGTCCTTTCTTTAGACATTCTGCATGGCATCCATCCAACCCAGGTACCTTACCTGTTTTCATCATCATTAAGAAAAAAAAAAAAAAAAAAAAAGTAAAGGACATTTGGTCCCAAGACATAAACCCACTTTGAGAATTGGCCCATGACATAAAACACCACCAATTCCCAAAGTGGGTTTATATCCTGGGCCCAAACTTCCACACAAGTGGCAGTTGGTGAGTATTTTATTAAGAAAACAAGGTGTATATTGACTTTATGACGTGTGTACATATAACCAGTAAAATCTAACTTAAAACTTAACTGTCTAAAGGAACGTAGTTGAGGTCATGCAGTGAGGAGGGTCAAGAGTTCTGTTATGATATTTTTGCATTTGGCACTGAATAACAGTTTTAACTTTGTAACCTTTAACTCAACTACAGTAGTTTAACAAAACTATGTTACTTTGTACATTAAATTGATCAGTCTGATAATATGAACATATATCCAGGTCCTGGTGCTACAGAACTAAGTGTTTCATCATCTGGACTTGTTCTACCACACTCTGCTTGGTGGTTGGCCCAATCCTTTCTTTGGCAGAAATCACCACAGTAGGTTCTCCCTCTACACCCTGCACACTCAAGATCACTCTCACGGTTGCAGTTGACACACTGAAAGATAAAATTATGATAATAATTAATAATTGCTGTCTAGAGTTTCACAGACAACCAGCAACCCCCACTGTGGCAGGCAAAGTTCTTCAGGGCCCACTTTGGACTGTTGTCTGTGTTGTATTAGTGTGGGACTAATGTCACTGGCTGAAAGTAGAAGGAGAACAATCACTGGTTTGTAGTTCTCTTTGCATGAAAAGATGGACGAGATATGGAGGAAGCTGACAGGGAGAGATCTTGGGCCTAGTCCAAAGACCAAGATCCATTCTCTAAATTAATAGAATAAAAATATCAATATCAACCTAATTTTTCCTGCTCTAACCTGTACAGTAGTGGCTGGTAATTTTTTCTACTCTCCTGTGGTTAATTCATAAACACAACTTGCAAGAAGGACAGCAAAGCTGCCCATTTTCAAAACCTATCAACTTCCTTCAGGATGTGCAGCCCTGTGGGGCTGACACTTAGTCTCTGGACTGGTCCCATGATATCTGTTGACTTCTATTCTATTTCTTACACTTTTTCACATATGGAGAGCTAACAACTGCTCTCCTCTTCCTACCACTTTCAGCCAGTGACATAGAAATAGTCCGACATTGTCACAACACAGACAGCACTCCAAAGTTTCTACCAGAATGATCTGTGGGAGGTTTGAAGGACTGTTGCCAGCCACTGAAAGGGTATTTTCCACTTAGAGAAACTTGAGGCAACAACTGACTGATTGAATTAACAACATAATTAGTGTCATGCAGTTATCAATGGAATTAGTTCAGCTATTTAGACCAATTAATTCTTACCTTTTTCTTAGCGTGGCTGAGGTTTGTGACATTACGCAGTTGAGGAACACTTGAGATAAGGGAATCTAGAAGGATGGGCTGCACAGACTGGTCATCACCTCGTACTTGCAAGACTAAGCTCTCACTCAACCTATGGGTAAACAGGAACATTTCAACAACATTACTAGGCTTAGATTTTGGATGTATAAAAAAATATATAAGATAAAATATTTCTTTTAGTGTTATCATTCCATTATTATTCTAGTATACAATAATAATAATCAGAATTGCAGGGGAAGTCAAGAAATTACCTAATATTTTTATAGATTCAAGCATATTTTAATAAGGACCAATGATGGTTACCCGCAAGTGATGGTCCAACAAGATGGACATGAAATTATTCTCCCTGCTGACCATCTTCAATAACCTGTTAAAACCCTCACCTCCTCTTGGAGGTGCAGCCCTGAGGGGCTGACACTTGATCTCTAGATTAGGTCCAAAACCTCTCTCTCTCTATATATGAACTTCCACTGTATTTCATCCATCTTTTCACACAAAGGGCACTGACAACCAGTGACTACTCCCCTCCTACTACTCTAAGCCAGTCACTGAAACTGTCCCACACTAATACAGTACAATGAGGACAATAGTCTAAAGAGTCTTCCCTAGGAGATCTATGGGAAGGCCTGAGGACTGTTACCATCCAGTGTGAGGTTCTGGGTTTCCAGTAAGTGAAACAAAAGGGAACAATTGTTGTCATGTGTTCATACTTCAGTTGTGCCTCAAGTTTTGCTTGGTTGACAGCCTCCTCTTTCTCTTGAAGTAAATTTCTTTGTAACTGGAGTGTCTCTCTATGTGTTCTTTCCCGAAGTTCTTCTAGCAATGTCCTGGCTCCTGCTAAACCCTGTTCTAACCCTGTTAAAACCTGGCAAAAAATGAGTTTATTAGTAAAAACATATGACACAGTATCAGAAGTTACACTACCAAAGGTTATAAACAATGTACTTGAAAATCATTCTAAATCTAGATAAACAAATGAGGATTTATACAATAATGACTGGTACCTGCATGTGGTGGTCCTGTAAGATGGATAACAAAGCTGCCCATTTTCAAAACCCACCAACCCTGTCACCTCCATCAGGAGGTGCATCCCTGAGAGGCAGACACGAGGTCTCTCTCTATTAATTTCAATTGTATTTTCTAAATTTTTTCACATATGGGGAGCTGACCAGTGACTATTCTCCCCATCCTACAATTTTCAGCTGTTGACATAGACAGTCCCACACTGATACAACACAGACAACAGTCCAAAGTTTCTTCCCAGAGAGATCTGTAGAAAGTTTTGAGTCCCACTGCCAGCCACTGTGGGGGTACAGGTTTCCCATTTAATGAAACTCAAGGCAACAGTGGATTGATATTGACTGGTTGATTGCCCTCTCCCCCTTCTAAGAGGAGTGGCCAAGTTAAAGCACACACTCACTTGATATGCATTAAATACCAGAACCTCATTAATGAAGAGTCATCCTTTTCCCTGCCAACTTGTTTGGGTCAAAGTCATTACATAGTGTTCCCCCTCCTTATCCACTCAAAAGACTATATGGAGTAAATGAGAACATCCCTTCAGGCTGAATCATCCTTTTATCCATTCATAATCTTCATCTGTTAATTTTTGCACTCCCTATTCCCTGCTTGCTACACATTCCTTGTGCACCAAAGGTCCCCTTCATTCCATCTCAACCCTTTGTCCCACTTCATTCTTGTTGTTCCTATTAAGTTCAAACCATCCACTTCTGCTTTCCACACTCTTTTTGCTAGTCTTTCCTCATCCATTCAACCTATATCCCCAAACCACATCAGCATTCTTTGAGCCCTATCTGACACCTCTCTTTCCACTCGTTTTCAGCTTTATATCCATATTTCATACATACATATACCAAGGCTTTTTCCCCCTTACAAGGGAGGTAGCCAAAAAGGAAAAGGCATAAAATCATTCCCACCCATTCCATCCCTGAATACACTCCACACCCCTCCACCCTCCCTCTCATCTTAGCACCTCCTGGATGACAGGTCATCCCTGCACCTTGTCCACTGCCCTGGGTCAGAAGCAGTGTCACAAGACACAGCACATCCACAGCAAGGCTGCTTCATTAAATCGGCGACCCCCCCCCCCCCCCATGCATAAAGGAGAAAACGGGGAGAAATCCCTTCGGGCTGCGTCAAAATTTGCTCACACATACTACCTCCCCCCCCTCCCCCGCCCATTCCACCTCATGCATCACAACATCATCCACATACAACCATTCTCCATTCACCCCTGTCTTCTATCCTTTCCTGTCCTTCCTCAACAGACATTCCCCTCTTCCCCAAAGCCCCCTTCACCCCATCCATCCACCTCATCCTAGGACACCCCTTCATGTTCACTCCCTCCACATCTGCCTTCCATACCTCTTTTACTAGTCTTTCTTCACTCATTCTTTCCATGTGTCCAAACCATCCTAATACTCTTTCATCAACCCTATCTCCCAACCCCTTTTCCACCCCTGTTCTCCTCCTCACCTCCTCATTTCTCACTATTCAGCCTAATAACCCCCATCATACTTCTCAGACACCTCATCTCAAACACATTCAAACTCCTACTCTCTTCCTCTCTTATGTTCCATGTTTCTGCCCCATACAGTGCTGTTGGCACAATCACTCCTTCATATAGTATCCTCTTAGCATCCATTCCCAAGTGTCTATTCCTCATTACACTTTTTAATCCACCAAGGCATTTACTCGCTTCTCTCAATCTACATTCTACCTCCACCTTCACTCCACCTTTTCCTGCCACATTTGCACCCAAGTATCTAAAACTATCCACTTCCTCCAGTCGCTCTCCCTTAATGCTCACTTCCAGTCTACTGCCACTTTCACCCCTTGTACAACTCATCACCTTACTTTTACCCACATTTATCTTCAGCTTTCTTCTATCACACACTCTCCCAAACTGTCACCAACTTCCTCAATCCCTCCTCCGATCCTGCCACAAGCGCAGTGTCGTCCGCAAACAACAGCTGGCTCACCTCCCACTTTTCTCCATTTTCTTTAAACATCTCCAATCCCTGACCCACTACCCTTGCATTTACCTCTCGCACCACCTCATCCATGTATAAGTTGAACAGCCAGGGCGACATAACGCATCCTTGATGAAGTCCCACCTTTACCTCGAACCACTCACTCTCTCCATTTCTAATCCTGACACAAGCTCTACTACTCTCATAAAAACTCTTGACAGCTCCCAGAAGCTTTCCTCCTATCCCGTATATCCACAATACCTCCCACAGTGCCTTTCTGTCTACCCTGTCGTAAGCCTTTTCCAGGTCCATAAAGGCCCAAAAAACATCCTTCTCCTTTCCTATAGCTTTCTCACATATCTGTCTTACCACAAAAATCTGATCTACACAACCTCTACCCGTCTTAAATCCACACTGTTCCTCACCAATTACTCCCTCTGTTCCTCTCCTAATCCTCTCAATCAAGATCCTCCCATAAGCCTTCCCAACTACACTTAACCACTTCAATACGGGACTTAAATCTCGCGGGCAGCAGCCAATGCCAGCCGTACGACGTAACGAAATAATATTCGCATCATAAAATATAGTCGCCGCTTATATCGATCGTTCTCTCTTTCACCCACGAATTTTGAAAACCACAGAGAATGGGATTAAGGGCGCATTTGGAAGAATGTAAAAACACAGGGGCGACTACAATAAATATAATCAAGACGCCGATATGGCAGCGTCGCGAATCCACTTGCTCCTCATGACGCCTACGTGTGCGGCACCGTATGGAAGGGGTTAACAAGCTAATCCCTCTGAAACTACTACATTCACACTTGTCCCCCTTTCCCTTGTAAAATGGAACTATACAGGCACTCCTTCAGTCCTCCGACACTCTACCCTCTCTCCAGCAAACATTAAATAACCTCACCAGCCAGTCCACCATCACTGTACGTCCTTTCTTCAGACATTCTTCATGGCATCCATCCAGACCAGGTGCCTTACCTGCTTTCATCATCTTAACAACTGCCTTCACTTCATCTTTCCTTATTTCTCCTCCATTTTCCTCACTCATCATGGTCATTCCCCACTGCAGCTATCTTTCCCTCCCTATCCTCTTTCACATTTACCAACTCCCTAAAATATTCTGCCCATCTTCCCCTTACTGCCTTCTCTTCCATTATCATCTCTCCATCTGTACCTTTTACCTTTTCTTCTCTACTTGATTCACCTCCTCTTCCTCTCTTAATTTCTTTCCAAAACATCTTTTTATTACTTTCAAAATTTTCTGTCATACTCTTACCCCATTTCACATCTGCTCTCCTCTTTGCCTCCTTTACCTTTTGCTTTAATTTTCTTTCTTTTTTCTTTGTACCTCTCATATGACTCCCTCGTCCTATTTTGTAACCATTCTGTGAAAGCTTGCTTCTTCTCTTCTACAACCTTCTTTGTTTCCTCATCCCACCATTCACTACCCTTTCTTCTATTTCCTCCTGTCCTTCTTGTTCCACACACCATCTTTGCACACTTTGTGACTCCCTCCTTGAACCATCCCCATTCCTCCTCCACACCTAGCTCTACTCTATCCTTCACACCCTCCCACTCCTCTTTCAGCTTCCTCTTGTACTCCCTCTCCTTTTCCTTTTCATTTAAAGAGTAAAGTAATTCCATATTTCATACTCTTTCAATTCATATATCAACTATATTTCTACAAACACTTCATCCTGAAATCATTCAGATGTTTTCCTGTCTCCACTATATTCTAAATTTACTCCAAACACTGTAGTAAGTACAATCACTCCATACAACCTTCTCTTTACAACTCTCCTAAAATACCCATTTCTCATAACACTTTTTATTTCACACAAAATTTACTTGCCTCCTTTACTCTATAATTCATCTCCACATCCAAATACAACAATCTCCATTTCCTCCAGCCTCTCACCTTTCAATCTTGCATCCAACCAGCCACCATCATCACTCCTCATACATCACTTCACCTTTGCCTACATTCATTCTTAACTCTCCTTTCATCCACCTTTTCTTGTGACATTTTTTTTTTCTGCTTTGTGTGCTCTACATGTTTTGTGTTACAGAACATACATACATATACCAAAGGCTTTTTCCCCCCTTACATGGGAGGTAGCAAAAAAACAAAGGCACATTCCCTCCCATTCCATCCCTAACACACTCCATTCCCCTCTACCCTCTACCCTCCCTCTTATCTTGGCACCTCCTGGATGACAGGTCATCCCTGCATCTTGTCCACTGCCCTGGGTCAGAAGCAGTGTTGCAAGATACAGCACATCCACAGCAAGTAAAGTTACAGAACATACCTCAGCCATTTTCTCCCAAGCCTTTTCAAGGGAGAGATGCTGCAGTGTAGAGGGAGTTTCTAAAGCCAAGCCTCCACTCACACCTGCTGAGGTTAGATGCTGTGCTGTCTGCTGACTCTGCTGTGCAGCCTGCTGAACCTGATGCTCTGCAGGATTTGTTGATGTTGTACTGTTGGCTCCAAGGACAAGACCTGGCACTGTTAGACTTAACTGCCCCAAGGTTGACATTGGGAGTGTAACTGTAAGGCAGATTACAATAAAAAGAATTTAATACATAATTTTTTTTCTTTCTTTTGCTATGATGGTGGGGAGGGCAGAAGAATGCAATCAATGTGTCCTTATGTATGCCATAGAAGGTAACTAAGAGGGATGGAATGAGATTTGATACAGGTCTTCAAAATTTTAAAGGCAACTGATAATATCAAAAGTGATGAAAGGTTCACACTAAATATGAATCAGATGAGAAACAACAGTTTCATGTTGTCAGGACATACATTTAATTTTGAAGTGGGTAGAAACAACTTCACAAACTGTGTAATCAATGCATGGAATAAACTTCTTGCAGAAGCAGTGCAAGTTAGTATGATTTGAAAGCTTAAGATTTATTTGAAATAAATTATCTATATACCAAGGAGTTTTTCCTTCAAGATAGCCAAGTCAATAAGCACTTACCCACTCCCACCCTCTCCACTCCCATCCACCACCCTTTCCTCTCTCTTATCTTAGGTCCTTGTGGAGGAAGGATCATCCCTGCATCCCACTCACTGCCCTGGGTCAGAAGCTATGCAGCAAGACACAGTACGTCCATAGCAAGGCTGTTTCACTTAATCAGTGGCCCTCCCCCTCCATCCCCTCATGCAGAAGAAGAGACGACAGGAAGAAATCCCTTTGGGCTGTGTCAAAATATCATTCACACAGAACCACTCCTTTCTCCCTCTCCCTTACTTGCATCACAGTATCAGCTATATACAGCCATTCTCCATGCACCCATCTCTTGCCTTCTCCCTTCCTTGCTCAATAGACTTTCCCCTCTTGCTCAAAGCCCCTTTCACTCCATTCATTAATCTCATTGTTGGTCATCCCCTCAAGTTCACTCCATCCACCTTCCATACATATTTTAATAACCCTTCTTCCCTCATTCTTTCCATGTGTCAAAACCATCCAAATACTGCCATCTCCTTTTCCATCCCCACTCTCTTCCTCACCTCTTTGTTTCTCACTCTATCCAACTTTGTAACCCCTACTACATTTTCAGACATTTCCTCTCAAACACATTTAACCTTCTCTCTGCCTCTCTGAAATTCCAAATCTCTGCCTCATATAGTGTAGTCGGCCCAATCACCCCTTCATACAACCTCTTTGTATCCATTCCCAGATAAATACCTAAGCAATATGCTATATGCCTGCCAATTGTTTGGTTTACTTGTTTATTCATTTCTTAGCTGCATGTGACCTAGCTATGGACCAAAAGTTCTCCAATCAGTATGCTTCTCCTTTGTAATCTTTTGACTAGGGATACCCTACTCTGTATTTTTCACATACAAAAAGTCAAAGCATAAGGTCTGGGAAGAGGACTCCACCCAGAACCCTACTGATTGGGTCATTGAATATGTGTGGATGTGGTATGGACGAGAACAAAAGGAAAGAAATTGATAGAATGTTTGTGAGAAGAAAGATGTGTTAACACTGAGTGAAACAAAACTGAAGAGGAAGGGGAGTTTGAGTTTAGGAGCATGGTGGGTAAGGTGGCAGGAGTGGTGAGTGGGCAAGAGAGGAAAGAAATTGCACTGCTGGTAAGTGTATGGTGAAATGAAGAGAACTATCATCAAGGATAATGTAGGTAAAGGTGAAATTGGGATGGAAGATACAGGTATTTGTAAGTGCATATGGTACTGGTAGTGAGATAAATAAGTGGGGAGAGGGAAGCATTTTGGATTTATTGAAATGGGTGTATACATTGGAATCTCGAAATTTGACAAGGTCAGGACTGTTTTCAAAACATGAATCAGTGACCTCAGTGAGCAGAATTTTGGGAGAAATGTAAATATAATGGTGTTGGGAGATCTTAATGCTACAGTAGGAGATGGACTAATAGATGGAATTGCAGGGAGGTATGGGGTGGCATGAAGGAATTATAGCTGGGAGATATTGGAGATGTGTACTGAAGTTATGATGATAGCTAACAGTGTTTAAAAAGGATAAATATATGTAGGCCAGGATGGTGTGTGGGAGGGTAGTCAAAAGGGCACTGATGGACAATGTAGTGGTGCCCAAAAGGATGAATGGAAGAGTTCTGGATGTCAATCAGGTCTCATCAGCAAGAAAACCACATCAATTTGAGCAATGACCACTGAATTAGCCCACAAGTCACTCAAAGAAGAGATTTTATGCTGCTGTCTGGATATGGCATGAATGGGGCAGTGTAGGATGTGGTACTCTGTGTTTTCTGCATGGTGGTTGCATTTGTGGCATCCAAACTGTTTGCTAAATGCCTCTCATACAGTGCTTGACAAAAGTACTCTCTGCCTGAGGTAAGGTAGACAGCACTTTTGTCGAATCTAGAACAACCCATACAAGAAGCATGGTTTTGCACCAAGAATTCTGTTACAAAGGATCACAAAGGCGGAGCATGCCGACAGGAGACATTTTGATCCATATCTAGGTCGGATGCAAAAAAGAAATCATATTAATAATAAAATAATAAATAAAAACTATAATAATGTAAATAACAAATAAAATACATAAATAAATGCATAGGTATAGTTAGATAATAAACAAACAGGCAAATAGTAAATAATAGTAAATTGACATATAACTAATAATAAATGAAAATCAGACAGACAAATGATAACAAAACAAAAACAAATAATATAAGATAAATTATAATCATTACAGCATCTTACTTAGGTATTTATCTAAATGATTCTTAAAGCTTCGAACTGATCTACATTGCACTACCTGTGCAGGAAGTTTATTCCATTCATTAACTACACGGTTGGCAAATTTGTTTCTACCCACTTCCAAATTGAATCTATTTCTGGACAGTTTGAGACCATTGTTTCTTGTCTGATTCTCATTCAATGTGAAAATTTTGTCACTTTTGATGTCAATTCCCTTTAAAATCTTAAAGACCTGTATCAAGTCACCTCTGAGTCTACGCTTTTTTAGGGAAAACAGATTCATGTGTTTTAGTCAATTTTCGTATGATTTATTTTTGATATTTGGAATCAGTTTTGTGGCTCGCCGTTGTACTTTTTCCAGTCTGTCAATGTCTTTAATGAGATTCGGTGACCATACGGAAACAGCATATTCTAAATGTGGACGAACTAACGATTTATATAGCTTGTTAATGAGTGATGGACTTTTGAAATCAAAAGATCGCACAATCAGTCCCAGAATCTTATTTGCTTTCTCAGAGGCTGAAATACACTGCTTGGATGATTTGAGGTCGTTACTGATAATTATGCCGAGATCTTTTTCACTATCCACTTTTGTTAACGAATTTCCAAATAACTTGTAATCGTACTTACTGTTATTTTTACCTATGTGCATTACCTTGCATTTACTTGTGTTAAATTTCATTAGCCACTTTTCAGACCATTGCTGTAATTAATTTATCTAAATCTTCTTGAATATCTAATTGGTTTGAGTGATCATTTGCCACTCCGCACAGTTTTGTATCATCAGCAAATTTGGAAACAGTAGATTTTAGTCCACGGTCTATATCATTTATATATACTATGAATAGAAGTGGCCCAAGAACGGAACCCTGAGGAACTCCACTTGCAACACTTTTCCATCCAGAAGTTTTTCCATTTAAAACAACTCTCTGTTTTCGACCATTCAACCAATTACTAGTCCAACCTAATAGGCTACCACTTATTCCATGCAAAGCTAATTTAGTAAGTAGTCTTTCGTATGGGACGGTATCAAAAGCTTTTGCAAAGTCTAGATATATTAAATCTATATTGTTTCTTTTGTCATAATTCGAGATAACTGTGTTGTAGAATTCAAGTAAGTTAGTCACGCAAGAACGTTTCCATCTGAAACCATGCTGGCTATCATTTATCAAATGGTTACTTTCTAAATGATGTTCGATAGCATCTCTGATGATAGTTTCCATTATTTTTCCTACAATGTCAAACTTATAGGCCTGTAGTTATTTGGTTTCTTTTTGTCACTTTTTTTGAATATGGGAGGAACATTAGCTAACTTCCATTCTCTTGGGACATCTCCGGATATGATGGATTTCTTGAAAATAATTTCTAATGGAACAACAATCTCATTTTTCATTTCCTTTAAGATTCTTGGATGCCAACCATCAGGCCCTGGTGTTTTATTAACTTTGAGTTTGTCTATACACCTTTTAATTTATTCTTTTGTTATATTTACCGTAGTGAGTAAGTTTACCTCAGACTTTTCACAGGTTTCAGTTTGGAATTCACTTTGAGGTGTTTCGTTTACGAATACCGAGCTAAAATAATTGTTTAAGATATTACACATTCCTTCATTTGAATATTCAAGTTGACCGTCAGCAGATAATAGTGGACCAATGTGATTCCTAACAACCTTTTTATCTCTAATGTAACTATAGAATTCTTTGGGATTCTCTTTGGATTTATCAGCGATGTTCATTTCGTATTGTCGTTTTCTTTTTCTTATTGTCTTTTTTAAATCTATCTGTATTGATACATAACTTTCATAGTCATTAGATGCACCTGAGCACTTATATTTCTTATAAGCCTGTCTCTTTTTAGCAATACTTTTTTCAGTTTCTTTGTCGAGCCACTTTGGGCGAGCCTAATTTGGGGGACGTCTGTCCTTAAAAGGAATGTAAGTTTGAATCATCTTAGTGAGTGTATTTTGAAATATTTCCCACATCTGACAGAGGGGACAGAGCTTTTCAGCGAGCCAAGAATTAATAATATCAGTCATTGTCTTGCTGGTGAGGAGGGCAGTTGTGAGCAATGAACACTTTGTCCAGGGCCCCCTCTCAGACCCAATCATGACATCTGAGCCACCCTGTGTTAACAAAATGAGCAATACTAAAGATCTGAGTGCAAAAACCATAGCCCAGAAAGTTGCACTCAAGAAATTTGGCCAGTAAATGTAGGGTATTGCTGAACAGGTTGGCATGTTTACTCATACTGTTTGCTGCTAGGTTGCCAGATTTACCCGTGAAGAAGGCATCCAGACTCGTACCATCACCAAGAGGTCTGGGAGATCTAAAAAGACTGGGGATCAGGATAAAACTATTGTGAAATGTGAACTAGCGTCCAATCCACATGTAACAGCCAGACAAGTGAAGGGAAAGAACCTAGAACAGTTCGGAGTGTTCAGTGAGAAACATCAACTGCCGTATTACTAATTTGGGGTACATGAGCTGCCATCAGGTGAAGAAGCTTCTTCTAACCCTTAAGCAGACAATTTCCTTCATTTGCCAGCCAGATTTCCTGAGGGCAACTATCTGGACTATGGTTTCTGCACTCGGATCCTTAGTTTTGGTCATTTTGGTAACACAGATAGTGACTGATGTGAATGATTCTTGGCTCACTGATAAGCTCTGCCCCTTCCCTCCTTGCTGTAGTTGGAAAGAATTTTTGGTGTGAAACCAGGTAATTTGTAGGTCTTTCCAGATTCAACAAAAATACTGTCAGCCTCATCCTGGGTAGACAGTACTTTTGTCAAGCACTGTACATCTATCTTATCATAAACACTTGATCTATGCACCCCTTTCCCTTCCTAAACCAACACTGCTCTTCCGCAATCACTATATGTCTTACTCCTAATACTCTATCAACAAATACCCATACACCTTACCAATTACATTCAATGAACTGGAGGCCACAATTCATTATAATAAGAAAATATGAATTCTACCTCTTTTAGCCTGTTTCTCACCTGTGGGCGTATTGGGTGTGGACGGAGTTGTTTGATCAGTAGACACATTCCTTTTAAGACCCTTGACAGCAGAATCTATGCTAATGTGTGTAAGTGTACGTCTCTTCCTTTTGAAAGGTTGACAAAGGCGTACTGGGCCTGCCTATAGAAGGAGAGATGCAAAATAAGGATTGGTTGGATATCCAAGACACAGAAAATAAGTTAACTCAGTTATGAGAACTAGTTATAGATGATCTATGCATTGTTACAGAGAGCCAGTTTAAGAAACCTTTGAATATAAATTGACTAATGAGACAATTAGAAAGACACTTCCACACCACAATGTTTAAATTGTTTCTTAAGTAACAAAAGGAAAGTAGTATCTATAATATGCATAATATAGAGAAAAATAATTACAAACATGTATATACATTCTTAACCTCTTCAATATGTCAAATATTTGTGCACACATTAGTTGCCTGATGTATGATGGTGCATCACAATACAATTATAAAAACTAAAGTCACAGCTTTTATACTCATTCTCTTTCACCCAGAATGTTTGTAACCACTGAAAAAGTGATCCTGTTCACATAATAAGAGGGTCACTCAGATACAACTACAAAATAAATATAATCAGGAAGCTGATACTGGCATCCTCATATACTCATTCATGCCTCACAACGCCTATTTAGGCATCATCGTATTCAAGGGATTAAAGGCCTTATTACCCTTATAAGAGGGGTGCCTGAGTCAATGCATACACCACCTTATGCCCATCTCAGCTGAAATGATGCTTAGATGGTTTAGGCATATGAAAAGGGAGTGAGGATTGACTAGTAAAAACAAATGTGGAAAGTAGAAGTGGGTGGAGTGAACTTGAGAGGAAGACCAAGAATGAGGTGGATAAACAGGGTTGGAGGAGCACTTGATACAAAAAGAAAAGCTTACTGAGCAAAGAAAAGAGAGTGCAAAGGATGAGAATAAAGGGGTAGTGGTTGTACATGGATGAAAAAATGACACTACCAGAAGGAATGCTCTTTTATGCTCTATATCAATTGGTAGTAGTGTAATGTCATAATTTTTGTGCTCTTTATGTTAAAAAAAATCTGGGATGTCAGTGAATAATAACAAGTGTATGAACACTTAAGGATACCATCATGTACATAAGCATGTTTCATCTCCATCCCCCTTCACTGCATATAACAACTCCCTTTCTTTCCCCTCTTCTCTTCAGTGCCTGACACTTAACCATCCCCCCAACTATCATTTTGTAACAAAAACTGCATCTGAACCCTCTCACTGTGACTTAATTTATTATTATTATTATTATTTTCTTTTTTTAAATTAAAAGAATTTCACATTTTCATTATGTTCCAAAACCTTATATCGTGGGTTCTCCACCCCCTATGTATATTCAGGCTAATCTGTCATTGTCAAAAACTGGACATGGAGTGTACACATGAAGGAGAAGTTAGAGTCATGCATTTTGATCAAGAGATGGCAGGGGTTTTCAAGGGCCTTTGATGGGGCAGTGTACCCAAGCCTAACGGGTCATTTCTACTCTGGACTTGCTCTTGGCAGATTAGTATGCACTGTCCTCTTCCCCCCTGTGGCGTAGTGCTATAAGGTGCCCTGGCATTTGACACATGCAGGGCACTGTAGGGTTGCACCATAGTGTTGTAGGGTGCCCCAACCACCAGACGCTTTCCAGTACAAGGAATCGTTGTCACAGCCAAAAGGCCTTCATTCATACATGTGTACCAAGGCGTGGGATCGTCTCCCTTATGCGTAGCGTAAGGAGAATGACATTGCCCCTATGTCAGTCTATACCTGTCTCCCATACAGACACCATCCAACACTCTCCTGTACGTTTACGTCACAATAAAGACTCAAACATCATCCCCCCATGTTTCAGTTGCACACATATGACAAACATGGTGCAGTGAATAGGATAGTGCTTGCAATTGTTTGCAACATGCAACAATGAAACATGGAACAATACGTGAATCGGTGGTGCGTACGTGAACGAAGCACTGATGGAACTAGATCAACAGGCGACAGTGAACATGCTGGCCCATGATAGCAGTGCCAATCACAGTGTGCATGCATGGGACCATGAAAAATCGTGTGATAGTGATGCGCCTTCATGCACGTAGTGGTGCGAACAAAGAGGCCTTCACCCCACTGCTTCGCCCTACCAGCCGCGAACGTCACTCTGCACGCGGCCCAGGCCACGCGAACAAGGAGGCCTTCATCCTGCTTAGCCCCGTTTGCCGCGAGTGCCACCCGCGCAGAGCCCAGCTGACTCGTATAAGCCTGTATCACCGCCTCTGCTCCCTCGTTGCAAATACGTCACCGCAGGAGGTGGCGACACCATTGCCGCCCACAAGAGGCACTGATGGTGACCGTCTCGGACGCCCAGTAGGACCTGCACGCATGCACAGTGTCGCCATGCAAAGGGTTCCCCGCCAGACGCACGCATCCCCCGCCCCCGCGCCTTCTCCCGGGAAGGCTGGCACCTGCCGCCCTGGTGCCTTTCGGCCCATCGCCCTCCGCCACCTGTCAGCTCCCGCGCAATGCTGCCTTACACAGGTGCGGACATCACGGTGATAGGCCCTCAGCACCTAAGCATGTCGGAGATATCAAGAGCCCTACAGCTGCCGCTCTCGGCGCAAACGACGCGGCCGACATATCTCACATGCCCTCTGGAACGGGACGCTTCCGACCGACCGCCCTCCGCCACCTGTCAGCGCCCGCGCCGTGCTGCCACAGATGCAGACATCACATGGATAGGCACTCGGCACCGAGGCACGTTGGAGATATCCGGAGCCAGCCTACAGACGCCACTCTTGGTGCCGACGACGCGGCCGACATTCTCATCTACCCCCTGTAATGGAACGCTTCCGGACTACTTCGATGTCAGAGACAGGGACCGCAGCGCCGCCATACGGATTCACGGGAAGGTCCGAACACCCCTCCTCTCCTTCGGCTTGGTCATAGTCCCACTCGACTTATCGGAGCCTGTCCTGGCTATGACATACGCAAACAGGTGCGTCGAGCTAACATTGTCCATTGACAGCTCACCGGCCGCCACTCGCGACTACTTCCTACGGGACTTTAGTGACGTGCTGGTCTCCAAGAATGGCCCCTGCATCGTCCCCCAAGGAAAAACAATGGTTCTCCACCGCCCCCTCCGTGTGAACCCACCTGCAAGGCGACGCGACGCCCCTCGCCGCCCACACGCCCAGGCCGATACCGTTCGGATTTCATGTTCAAGCAAAGGAAGACCTTGACTCAATGGTACAGCAAGGTATCGTCACGCCTGTCGTAAGGCGAATTCTGTCGCCGCCGCCCGTGCTGGCGCCCTTCGATCCCGCCCTGCCAGTGGTACGGCAGACGGATCCGTTGCGCCTCTACAGCGCCGGGCTGCCCTCTCTGCTCGGTGGAGGACCTGCCATCCTCGTGCGCGGAACCCCTTCGATTCCGCCCCCGGCGCAGTGTGCATGCAAGGCTGATATATCGGGCACTTCCGCCTCGTCCAGTGTGGCCCATGGTTTCCGACGGACACCGAAACCCGACACGCCACTACCACTGGAGACGCTTGCTGCCACCTGGGCCGCATCCAAATGTAAACCATGCCCCCTTGGATGGCCCCACTTCTCGTGGATGGCGGACCATGCTCGTCTCCCTCCTCACGTCAGGAACGCCGTCACCGGCAATACCGGCGCTTCGCGGTGACGACCCGTCGCCCGCCGCCGACGCCGACAGGACGCTCTGGAGACTACGGGCCGCGGCACGGATAAGCCCCGCCTACGGTCACCCGCTTACCTGCGTGACCTCCGGGCTCCCGTCCGACCGCCGCGCCCTACCCAACTCCATCCCTCCGTATTGGAAGCTCCGAAACGCCCTTTCCGCCGACGAGGATTGGCGCTGTCCAACCAGCGCACTGTCGCCCCGCCATCTACGGGAGTGACCACTGGCCTCCAGAGACGCCGCCCCGTCGCGTCCCATCCCTCGATGGAAGACCTGCCGTCCTCATACGCGGATCCCCCCCAATTCCGCCTCCGCCGCTCGCCCCGGCTCGCGGGTAAGTATACCCCTTATCATGGTCATGCGAGCGCGGAGGAAGGCATAAAAACCACTCCCACCAATTCCATCCCTATCACACTCCACTCCCTTCCACCTTCTTATCTTGGCACTTCCTGGATGACGGGTCATCCCTGCATCATGTCCACTGCCCTGGGTCAGAAGCAGTGTCGCAAGACATAGCACATCCACAGCAAGGCCATGGAAAAATATAACAGAAGTAAATTTAGTGAAAAAGCAACACTGTACAGTTATTATGTAATATATGTACTGTACCCTTTTGGCTGTGATGTGATGGCATAGGTGGATGGAGATGAGGGAGGGAAAGGGGCGAGTTATTGCTTAGAAGGGGAATCCCTTTCCATAAAAACTTCTGGTGATTCCTGTTTGGGTGTTTCCTCTCTTCTCTTTGGCTCAGGTAAATCTTTCTCTTGGGTTTCTTTCCTTTTCTCTTTCACTAAAAACCTTTCTAATGTTTGTTGTTTGTTTGTTTGTTTGCCTGCACTGCAAAATTTTTCTGAAATGCGACATGACATTGGCACTGATCTATGTGCTACCATGGTGTCTGGGTGGTATTTTTCTACAAAATTTTGAACATCACCCCATTTAGCACAAATTTCTTTGATAAAGAACTCATCATATCTTCAATTCTTTCCTCCTACTCAGAAGACTGTTCCTCAGCCAATTTCTTTTGCTGTTCATTTTGAAGGTGTACAAACTCTTCAGTGGTAAGCTCCATATTGTGGTCTTCCACCAGCTCTTCAATATCTTCACTGTTGACCTCCAAGCCCATGTTTTTGCCATAGAATTAATATTTTCAACAAGAGCATTGTCCTCAACAGCAGCAGCAGATCCAGCAGTTTCAAACCCTCAAAGTCTCTCTCTGGTACGCAGCCTGGCCAAAGGTTCCACCATGCTGAATTCATGGTTCTAGTACTCACTTGGTTCTATGCATTATCAATAAGATTAACACAACTCAGGATATTGAAATGGTCTTTCCAAAATTCTCTCAAAGTTGAATCATTAGTAACTTTGAAACACGGCTTTAGCGTAATGTTTCTTAAAGTTAGCTATGACCTGTTGATCCATAGGTTGGATTAGAGGTGTTGTGTTAGGTGGCAGGAATTCGACCTTAATAAAATCAGACTCACCAACTAAGTCATCTTCCAAACCTGGAGGATGAGCAGGAGCATTATCCAACACGGGAAGGCATTTTAATGGCAATTTTTTTTCTTGTAAGTATTTTCTAACACTTGGGGTAAAAACCTCATGAATCCATTCTGTAAAAAAAATTGTCTTGTCACCCAACCCTTTGTATTAGCTTGCCACATTACAGGCAATTTACTTTTCATAACATTATTTCTTTTGAAAACTTTTGGATTATCAGAATGATACACTAGCAATGATTTGAGCTTGAAATCAGCACTTGTGTTACTGCACAGCAGAAGAGTGAGTCTGTCTTTCATTGGCTTGTGCACAGGCAGCAATTTTTCCTCCTTGGTGATATAGGTTCTTTTTGGGTTTTCCCCCCAGAATAATCCGATTTCATCAGCATTAAACACCTGTTGGGCGAGAAAACTTTTCTTTTTAAAGTCACCAAACTCAACCACAAATTTTTCCTTCATTTCCTTGTTTGAACTCGCCACCTCACCATGCCTAACTACACTGTGAATTTCACTTCTGTTCTTAAATTTTTCAAACCATCCTCGACTTGCTTTAAATACAAAATCATCAGCACTTGTACCAGGGCTTTTCTTTACTAGATCATCGTAAATTGCTAACGCTTTCTCACATATAAATGCTTCAGAGATACTATCACCTGCTAACTGTTTCTCATTTATATAAACAAGCAACAACTTTTCCACTTCCTCAAGTATTTGCAGTCTTTGTTTACTAATGACGGTCACTCCTTTTGCAACATCAGCCAACTTTATCACTTCTTTATTCTTGAGAATAGTGCAAATTGTAGACTTTGCCATACTGTACTGCACAGCAAGATCAGATACACGAATGCCATTTTTGTGTTTTGCAATAATTTCTTTCTTCACTTTGATTGTTTTTCTCACAACTTTTCTTTTTCCTTGACCAGTATCACTTTTTGCTTTCTTTGGAGCCATGACTGAGGGCTAGTGTAGGAAAAATAAATGCTGAATGCAATAAAATTGATAATGAAAGCACAGCGCAACTATTCAGCTCAGCGGTCAACAGAGAACTGTTTACATTTCATCAGTGGCCACATGTCAGTGTCGTTCGAGAACCAAAATTCTGTTCGAATACAGAGGTATTTCCAGCTAAAAAATTTTGTTTGAAAACTGATTTGTTCGAGTTCAGAGAATTCAAGAACCAAGGTTTGACTGTATCTGCAAAACCTCCCACAGTGCCTTCCTGTTTACCCAGTCATAAGCTTTTTCCAGATCCATACAGGAAAAAAAAAAAATCCTTACATTTCCTAAAGCTTTCTCACATATCTATCTTACTACAAAAATCTGATCCATGCATCCCCAACCTTTCCTAAACCCACTCTGCTCCTCACCAATTACTCCCTCTGTTTCTCTCCTAATCCTTTCAATCAAAACCCTACCATACCTTCCCAACTGCACCCAATAAACTGATCCCTCTGAAATAACTACACCCACATTTGTCCCCTTTTTCCTTGTAAAGTGGAACTATACAGGCACTCCTCCAGTTCTCTGGCACTCTACCCTCCTTTAGTAAACATTAAACAACCTCACCAGCCAGTCCACCATCACTGTACCTCCCTTTTCCAGAAACTCTGCATGATACCCATCTAA
This sequence comes from Oratosquilla oratoria, assembly GCF_046742065.1. Taxonomy (NCBI): domain Eukaryota; kingdom Metazoa; phylum Arthropoda; class Malacostraca; order Stomatopoda; family Squillidae; genus Oratosquilla; species Oratosquilla oratoria. Next base: position 1,494,253 of record NW_027467715.1, read on the forward strand.
CCCAGGTGCCTTACCTGCTGTCATTATCTTAATAATTGCTCTCATCTCGTCTTTTCTTATTCCTCCATATTCCTCATCCATCACTGTCATTTTCTTACTGCCTCCCATTGCAACCACCATTCCCTCCCTATCCTCCTCTACATTTAGTAACTCCCTAAAACACTGCCTATTTTCCTTTTATCACTGCCACTTATGTTATCACCTCTCCATCTGCACCTTTTACCCTTTCTTCTCTACTCGATTCACCCCTTTCCTCTCTTAATTTCCTTCCAAAACATCATTTTAATACTTTTAACATTTTCTGTCATACTCTTCCCCCATTTTACATCTTTCCTTTATGTTTTGCTTCGCTTTTTTCTTTGAACATCTCATATGTTTCTTTTGTCCTCTTTTGCAACCCTTCTGTGAATGCTCCTTTGCTTTATTATCCCACCACTCACTACCCTTCCTTCTATTCCCTCCCATCCTCCTTGTTCCACACACCATCTCTACACATTTTCTTACTCCCTACTTAAAACACTACCATTCCTCCTCCACTCCTACCTCTACTCTATCCTTCACCTCCTCCCACTGTTCTCTCAACTTCTTGTAGTCCTCCTTTCCCTTCTCATTTAAGTAGTTTACTCTAAGTACCTCTCCACCTTCTGCCCTTTTCCTTTTTCTCCATCTACCCTCCACTCTCAACTTACTTTCCACCTAAAAATGATATGATATTCTCCCACTCTTTCCCCTAAAAACATATACATTCAAAAACTATTCCCACTCTACTCCTGGATACCAATATATAGTCCATTAAAGCTCTATCAACAATCCTTCCATCCACCACCCTCTTCCATGTGTACTTATGCTTGACTCTCTTCCTAAACACTGTGTTAGCTATCATCAACTCTAAACACATCACCATCAACTCTCCACTACAAATTTTTCCTAGCACTCCACACTTGTGAACCACTCTATTGATTCATTTCCTACTCTAGCAGTGAGATCTTCCAATATCACTACATTGACATTTCTCCCTAATCCCTCTATGTACCCATTTAAATATATTCAAAAAGCCTCCCTTTCCTCTACACTCTTCTCACTATCATGCCCATATGCACTTTCCAATTTCACCTACACCCTTCCCTCCTTCATCCTCTCATCATTCCCAACATCCTCCCCACTACACTTCCAAACTCAAACTCACCCCTCCCTTTCAACTTAGTTTCACTCAATGCCATCATATCCATCTTTCTTTTCACAAACTACCAATCCCTTTTTACTCTCATCTTTACCATATCCATTCACATTAAAAGACCCATACCTTAGGGTTTTGGTTGGAAAATTCCTCCCAGACCCTCTTATGCCTTGACTTCTTTTAGGAATTTACCCTTTAGGATGCATATTCCTACCCTCTGTCCAGTTTTAGTTGCCTTTTACAATTCAAGTGGGAACACTTGGTGGCAGTACTCTCTCTCCCCTACTACAGTAGTGGTAGAGGAAATGTGGCTATTGTCAGCCCTCCTAATGTGAAAACATGGTAAAAAATAATGAAAGGTGATAGAGTGAGAAATCTTGGACTTAGTCTGAAGGCTGAGGATGAGGTTTCTTGGAGCTACACTTTGGATGGAAATGAGGAATGTGATGAGCTTTGCAAGTGCCACAGCACATGACTACTTATGACCTCATTGTACAAGACTCATTTTGAAACATAATAGCTCTCCATACAATACAGTCATAGAGAATGTGAATCATGACTCACATATATGTTTGAAATAATCTTAAGTTTATTGTTTACATGTATTAAATAAAATTTTCTATATCCAACAAACCCCACAACTTAATTCCTTAATATATCTAAGTGTACATATTCTATACATGAATTTGATTGGATACTAACAGCAGCTTGATCATCGAGACATGCAGCACAGGAACAGGATGTGGCATGAACTTGCAAGAAACCTTCATCCACAAGTGTTAGGAGAGACTGTCCACGAAACCTGGGAAACAGAATACTTATGTAAGATATAACTGTTAAAAGTATGCATTTAAAATATGAATGTTGCCCTTTTGTGCTCAATTAATCCCTTGCCCTGAATCTCTCTTGCTGGTGGCCTGCGACTTTGAAGAACCCCACCACAGCCACCAGGTTTGCCTATCGGTCATTCAATGAAGAGATTTTATGGAGTTGTTTTGAGTGTGTGCATACCTGTTTTTGCATGCATACCAAAAGGCCTTTTTTCCTTTGTATGGGGGTGGCTAAATCAAAGCATACACTCATTCAATCCCCTCACATCTGAGCACTTCTTGAATGAAAGATCATCCCTGCTCCTGCCACACCACTTGGGTTAGAGGTAATGCAGAGACTGCCCTTCCACAGCAGGGCCCAACATCTGGAGCTGGTTTACCCATCACCTAATTGTAATGTACAGGCAAAGACCTATGACCTGTCTGTCTCCATTGACCAAACTTGTGCAATAGTAGGGTGGTGTAAAACAGTAAGCTGTGTATGATACCATCCCAACTGTTCCAGCAAGAGAGATTTGTGCTGCAATCTACATATAGTAAATTAATAAAAATACACTATTCTGTTATCCCTACCTTATACTCCTCTTCCAATCCTTGCTGGCTGACCTGCCACAGTGCGCTTCAAATTCAGTGGGAGTGAACCAAAGCTTGCCCAGACGGATGCACTTTCCCCTTGACCCAGATCCAAAATTGTTCTTATGTAGTTCTGCAGTAATGTTCTGGGAGGATTTCATGTAATCATCTATCAGTGAGTTGCATACATCTTATCTTTATAAAGACAAACATAAGCAGTGGGTTCAAGCAATTATTCTTTGCATTAGTTGCTTGCTAAGATCATTTGTTGTATGGACTAATCCCCATGAAAAGTGGTCTATTACAAATGGTATATTTTCAAAGGAATTTTTCCATACTAACCTTGCATCGCACCATTAGGATTGGCTGTTTTGCTGCTTCCCTCCATCCTGGGTCTTGTGTACTACTGCTGTTACTTCCACTGTTGTTACTCCCTGTTGATGTGATGCTTGGCTTACAGCCATCCTCAAATGAGGATGACCCAATTACCACTGCTCCCCCTCCACGTCCTCTTCCTCCAGCACCAAACCCCACTATTCTGCTGCTGTTGCCACAACTTCCATTATCATGGTTGACACCATCATCATCTCCACCCACTTCAGAGTCATCTACCTCACCTTCACCAGACCCTCTCCTGCAGATACCATCCCAGACCACCAGGCGAGCTGCATGGGGAGTGCTGTTTCCCAGATCCTCTAAATTTTCTGCACCTGAAGGTGCTGTTGTAGAGGAAGCTGCCACACAACTGATAGTACATCTGCTATTTCTACTATTCCTGCTACTATCATTACCATTATTATTATTATTATTACTACTATCACTACTGCTGATCATGTTACTGGTAACCAAGGTTGATGCAACAATTGAAGGCTTGATGGTTGAGCTGGGATTATTGGTATTGATTGTAGCAACAGTACTATTGGCATTAATGTTTGCAATGACACTGTTGGTATTAATATTGGCCATGGTACTTCCAGAGTTGATGGTGATGATACCATTCTTGGTGTCCCGAGCAAGGGCTCGAGCAATGATGGTTGTTTTGATAGGGTTATGTGGATGGGGGTGGTGGGAGGTGCTGACCTGATGGTTTGGGCTTGAAGTGCTGCTGATTGTAGCAAGTGCATTCCTTGCCACTTGTGAAGATGAAGCTCGGCCCTGAACGAGGAAGAATATGTCATACAGTATAGGGAACTACCTACACTGCTTCCCATGCTCAAACCTTTCTTACCTATTTTCCCTACGATGATTGTTAACATCTTGAAAACTAAAAACTATTATGATAGAAAAATATGGATAATAGCAAATAATCACTGAAATAAAGTACTGTACTATATAGTCATGAACATCTTAAGCTGGCACCATGATCTAAAACATGGTCAGTAAAATCTAATACCAATACAAGTAAAATAATGCATGTTGATACAACAAAGGTTTTTGAAGATAGTTTAGTGTGAAAAATATTCAAGTGTAATTAGTATCATATCAACTAAATACTATATCTTTGCACCACAATAAGTAATGTACTTTTCAATAATAATAACAATGATAATAATAATACTCCATCTATATACCAAGGACTTTTTCCCCCTTATAATGGAGGTAGCCAATTCAAAAGGGATGCACCCACTCCCACCCATTCTACTCCCATCCACCACCCTTTCCTTCTTCTCATCTTAGCTCCTCATGGCTGAAGAGTTGTTTCTATCTCCCCCCCAACTGTCCTGGGTCAGAAGCAATGCAGCAAGATATGGTACATCCACAGCAAGGCTGCTTCACTTAATTGGTGATCCCTCCTCTGTCTCCTCATGCAGAAAATAAAGAAGATGGGGAGAAATCTCTTTGGGCTGTGTCAAAATAACATTCACACACCACTTCCTACTCATCCCCCACCCCCTCACTTCCTTGCATCAAAATATCATCTATATACAGCCAATCTCTACTCACCCCTACCTCCTGCTTTCTCCCTCCCTTGCTCAACAGACATTATTCTTTTGCTCAAAGCCCCTTTCACCCCATCCATCCATCTCATCCTTAATCATCTCCTTAACTTCAATCTATCCATCTCTGCTTTCCACACCTCTTTTCCTAATCTTTCCTCACTCATTTTTTCCATGTGTCCAAACCATCCCAATATTCTTTCATCAGCCTTACCTACCAATCTCCTTTTTCACCCCCAGTCTCCTCCTCACCTTGTCTCAATCTATCCAGTCTTGTAACCCCTATCATACTTCTCAGAAATTTCATCTCAAACACATTTAAACATCTCTCTGCCTCTCTTAAATTACCCCGTACAGTATCATTACCACAATCACCCCTTCATACAATCTTCTCTTTGCATCCATTCCCAGATACCTATTTCTCATTACACTTTCTAATTCCCCAAGGTATTTACTTGCTTCTCTTAATCTACAATTTACCTCCGCTCCTCCCTTTCCTGCCACATGCAACCCCAAGTACCTAAAACTATCCACTTCTTTCAGCCTCTCTAAATTTAAGGCTTCTTCCAACCCACTGCTATCCTCTCCCCTTGTATGTCTCATCACTTTACTTTTACATACATTTACCTTCAACTTTCTCCTATTGCAAACCTTCTCAAAGTCTGTCACTAACTGCCTTAACCCCCCCCCCCTCTGACCCTGCCACAAGTGCAGTGTCATCAGCAAACAACAACTGGCTCACCTCCCACTTCTTTCCATTTTCTTTAACCATCTCCAGTCCCCTGCCCATCACCCTTGTATTTACTTCCTGCACCACCCCATCTATGTATACACTGAACAATCATGACATGACACAGCCCTGATACAACTCCACCTTTACTTCAAACCACTTGCTCTCTCCACTTCCACTTCACAGGCTCTATTACTCTCATAAAAACTCTTGAATGTCCTTAACAGCTTTCCCCCAACCCCATATACCTGCAAAACCTCCCATAGTGCTTTCCTGTCTAATCTATTATAAGCCTTTTCCAAATCCATAAAAGGCCCGAAAAAAAATCCTTACATTTTGTTAAGGCCATCTGTCTTATCACAAAAATCTTATTCATGCAACCTCTACCTTTCCTAAACCCCACACTGCTCCTCAGCAATCACTCCCTCTGTTCCTCTCCTAATCCTCTCAAATAAAATCATGCCATAAACCTTTCCAACTACACTTAACAAACTGATCCCTTTAAAACTATTACAATCACATTTGTCCCCTTTTCCTTTGTAAAGTTGGAGTATACAGGGACTCCTCCAGTCCTTTGGCACTCTATCCTCCCTCAGACACACATTAAATATGGAGCGACAGGTCAAGGAAAATACCAAGGAAATGGTGATCCAAGTACTTAAAGAGAAAAGCAACTTAGTTAGGGACACAGTGGATAAAAAAAGATGCATTGTAATCTATGGTATTCAAGAGAAGGAAAATGTACCTAGATATCAGAGGGAAAAAGAGGAGAAAGAGATCACTAAGGAAATTCTGAAAGAATTACAAGCAGAAGAAAAAGGTTTGGATAGGGAAATCGAAGAGACCTAGGATGGACAGATACTCTAAAGAAAAACAATACAGGCCACTGAAAGTAAAGCTTAGATCTCAAACAATTGCCAAGGAAGTGCAATCCAGAACAATGAAATTAGCAAATAGTGAACATTACAAGAATGTATGGATAAAAAAAGAAATGAGTGAAGAAGAAAAAGAAAAAGAACTTAGAAACAAAGCGAATGAAAAAAAATGAAAAAGAATGAAACTGAAAAAAAAAAAAAATTAATTGGAGAGTGGTGGAGCTGAGGCTGAGAAAATGGTATATAAGGAAAAAGGACACAATGAAGACAGAAAAAGACGAGGAGAAAGGAAATTAAAAATAGTTTATATCAATATAGATGGAATAACTTCAGGAATGAAGGAATTAAATGATTACCTGACCTTAGAAAAACCAGACATAATGGGAATAGTGGAAACTAAATTAAAGTGTACTATACCACCCAACACTGTGGGACAAGGTTTATACAATTGCTGGACAAAAAATAAGAGGATAAACAGGGTGGCGGAGTATTAACTTTGAGTAATAAAGATTTAAATGTAACAAAAATAACTGAAGATAAAAATAATTTAGAATCAATTACAATACAAGTTGAAAGCAAACGTATGATGAGTAGAAAATTAGCAGTGGTGTATGTGCCCCCAAAACACTATCCTGGACAGAAAGTGATCATTTCAAATATTAGAAGATACAAAATATGAATTAACTAATATACTGAAGGACAGAGGAAATATAGTAATTATGGGTGACTTTAATTCAATAGAAATATATTGGGAGGAAATGACAGTGAAGGGCGGAGAGGAACTCTGGGGCAACATCCTGCTTGGCATGACCATCAAATACACAATGACTCAGTGGATAAAGGAAAATACCAGATACAGAGGTAGTGAAGAACCATCAAGGCTGGATTTAATACTTATGACAGAGCCTGAAATTGTCAATAAAATTGATTACAAAACTCTGATATGAAAGAGTGACTATGTACTAATAGAATTTGAGTTGAAAGAGCAAATGGATCAAAGCAGAAATGATAAACATAGAATAGGAAGACTAATGTACAACAACAAAAATTCTGAGAAACTCAAAAAATTCTTTTGCAATGCGAACTGGGAAAAATTCCTACATGAAGAAAGAGGGATGGAAGAGAAATGGGAATATACAAAAATAAATATATAATGAGGGAGTGAGTAAATATGTACCACAACAAAAAATGGAAAGAACATACATAAAAAGATAAAAAGCTGGTACAAACAAAAGGTGTAGTGAGGCTAAGGATAAAAGAGACAAAGCTTGGAAGAAATGGAAAAGATACAAGAAAACAAACAAATGGCTGATGTACATCAAACTAAGAAATGATTATGTGAAAATACATAGGGATGAAAAGAGAAACTATGAAAAAAATAATAATAGAAAAATGCAAAGAAGAACCCAAACTACTTTACAGGTATGTAATTGGCAAACTGAAGAACAAACAAGAAATAGAAAAGCTGCACCAAGGTAAATATAAATTTACAGAACTGGAAATTGCTGAAATCATGAACCGCTTCAAATCAGTATTCACAATAGAAAACTCACCTAACTAAGAGGAAATAGAGAGAGAGATATTCCTCCCAATGAAAGAAATAATTGTAACACAGAAGGAAATCAGCGACCAAATCAAAACCCTTGACGTCAGAAAATCACATGGTCCAGACGGAATTGCAAATTGGATACTGAAAGAATGCATGGAGGAATTAACAGACAAAATATACAATATAATTAAATTCTCACTTAAAGAAGGAAAAGTGCCACAGGACTGGAAGAATGCAAACATTGTACCAATTTATAAGGGAGGAAACAAGGAAGACCCATCAAATTACAGACCGGTCTCCCTGACAAGCACAGTAGCAAAAATTTGCAAAAAGGTCGTCAAAAATAGATGGGTTAAACATTTGGAAGAAAAAACTATGCTGAATCCAAATCAATTTGGATTCAGACAAGGAAGATCATGTACAACAAACTTGATCTGCTTCTACTCAAGATTAATAGACATATAGTAAAAGCCCTCTTATCCAGCAACTTCAAGTATCCGGCATATATTTTCCAAGCATTAAAATCTATATGAAATCAATAGAAATTGATAAAATTTCCTGCACAAGGCTTTAATTGTTCCCACCGTCACCAGAGCGCACCACTGTCTGGGTCAGTTTCACGCCACCCACGCTGTTCTGTCTCATATGTGCCACGTTTGTGTTTGTCTCCGCTCAGTTCAGCTACATTCTTCCTCAAGTGTTCCCCTGTAAACTTTCATCATGCCCAAAGTTGATAAACGGAGATGTGTTGTGCTTACACTTAGGGAGAAAGTGGACATTTGCAAATGTTTAGAGAAAGGGGAAAACAGAAAAATACTCATGGACGAATTTAGCATAGGCTCATCAACCATCTACGGAATTAAGGCCTAATCGAAGAAGTTACGTGAGATTATGAAGGGGACAGATACCCCAAAAGCTGCTGAAAACCGTCACACTTTACAATATCAGCGTGGGGACATGATTGAAAAAGTGTTGTATGAGTGGTTTTGCCTGAAAAGATCCAAAGGAGTATTAATAACAGGCCCCATGCTGCAAGAAAAAGGATGTGACCTAGCAAAGAAGATGGGTGAAGCAGAAACATGCCAGTTCTCAGATGGTTCGCTACACCGATTCAAGACTCAGCATGGAATAAGGAAGTTGGACATTGCTGGTGAATCGAAATCTGACATTAATAGTGAGTAAAGGGGGTGATTGTAGACATATTTCTGTACCCCTTCACTTACTTTAGCAACCCCTTCAAGTATCCGGCATGCCTTTGGTCCCAGTTATGCCGGATAAGAGAGCTTTTACTGTAATACAAGAGAGAGATGGTTGGGCAGACTGTGCCTTTCTGGACCTACAAAAGGCATTTAAGGTACCACACAATAAACTAATAAGGAAGATAGAATTAATAAGTGGCATCAGAGGAAAATCATTGGAATGGATGAAAAACTTCCCGACTGGGAGGAAAATGAGAGTAGTAATTAGAGACAAATTCTCAAATTGGAAATAAATGAAAAGTGGTGTCCCGCAGGGATCAGTACTGGCCCCGATTATGTTTGCCATATACATAAATGACATGGATGAAGAAGTAGTGTTATATGAATTTCTTTGCAGACGACGCAAAAATACTAAAGAAAGTAAAAACTGAGGAGGATTGCAACTCATTACAACAAGACTTGGACCAGATCTGGAAATGGATTAAAAAATGGGAAGGTGTGTAAAAGAAGGAAGTTGAAGATAAATGTGGGTAAAAGTAAGGTGATGAGATGTACAAGAGGAGAAAGTGGCAGTAGACTGGAGGAAGTGGATAGTTTTAGATACTTGGGTACGAATGTGGAAGGAAAGAGAGGAGTGGAGGTGGAGGTAGAATGTAGACTAAGAGAAGAAAGTAAATGCCTTGGGGGAATAAAAAGTGTAATGAGACATAGACATTTGAGATTGGATGCTAAGAGGAGATTGTATGAAGGTGTGATTGTACCAACAGCACTGTATGGGGCAGAAACATGGAACATAAGAGAGGAGTTTGAATGTGCTTGAAATGAGATGCCTGAGAAGTATGATAGGGATTATGAGGCTGGATAGAGTGAGAAATGAGGAGGTGAGGAGAAAAGTGGGGGTGGAAAGGGAGTTGGGAGATAGGGTTGATGAAAGAGTATTGGGATGGTATGGACACATGAAAAGAATGAGTGAAGAAAGATTATTAAAAAAAAAAAGGTGTGGAAGGCAGAGGTGGAAGCAGTGAACATGAGGGGGCGACCAAGAATGAGATGGATGGATGGGGTAAAAGGGGCATTGGGAAAGAGGGGAATGTCTGTTGAGGAAGGACAGGAGAAGACAGAAGATAGGGATGAATGGAAAATGGTTGTGTATGGATGATTCTGTGATGCATGAAAGGGAGTTGGTGGAGGGTGAGTATGCATGAAAAATAAACTGATGCAGCTCAAAAGGATTTCTCCCTGTCTTCTCCATTTCAGCATGAGGAGATGGAGGTGGGGGGGGGGGGTGCCAATCTAATGAAGGGACCTTGCTGTGGATGTTGTGTGTCTTGTGACACTGCTTCTGACACAGGGCAGTGGGTGAGATGAGGGAAGGATGGGGGTGGAGCATGTGGGGATGGAATGGGGGGGTGGGAGTGGTTTTCATGCGTTTGTTTTTTGGCTACCTCCCTTGTAAGGTGGAAAAAGCCTTTGGTATATGTATGTATATGGAAAGCTGTATTTCTACACATCCTTTTGGAGTTTTTTAATTTATTTCCATGACCTCTTAAAGACCTCCCATCTTTAATCAGGAGATCTCTTCTATCAATGCAATCCCCTTTAGTGACCTGAACACTGTAATCAAGTCACATCTTTCTCTTCAATTTTTCAAAGTTGGTAGATCCAATACTTTTAGTCTTTCCTCATATGATTTACCTGCCAGGCTGGGGACCAATTTGATTGCTGCCCTTTGTATTCTCTCAATCTTGCTTATATCCTTCATACTATTAATGCATATTCCAGTCTTGGACATATCAGGGTTTTGGTGAGTTTCTTCATCATCCCTTCATCCATATAATGGGATATCACTTTAATCTTTTGCATATGTCTCTCCCACAATCCTGCTGTTATGTTTGTTAGGTGACAAGTTGTCTTTTATCAACACTCCCATGTCTTTCTCCTATTTTGCTTTTGTAATGTGTTTGCTTCCCAAGGAATATTATAAAGATGGCCTTTTGCTGCTATTGTCCATTTCCAGTACTTTGCATTTTTTTGGTACTGAACTCAATGTCGCATTCTTGGTGCCATGCAAAAATATCTAGGTCTTTTTGCAATATTCTACTGTCCTCCTCATGATTTCTGCATCATCTGCATCTGTTGGCATATCTTGCTGTTCCTTTCATCATGTCGTCATTAACATAGACAAGAAACATTATTGATGCAAACACTGAACCTTGTGGAACTCCACTCATTACAGCTCTCCTGCTTGATATTTTGTCCTTTACTACTGTCCTCTTGTATCTTTTCTTCAGAATGTCTTTATTCCATTCTAATAGTTTGCTTCTCAGTCCTCCAACATGCTCCAATTTCCATATATGTCAACCGTGAGGTACTTTATCTCTCGGTCCAGGTTACATGCAGTCCATTCTCTTGCAGCTTATCAATCATTCTTGAGTAAAAGCTTAAATGGTTCGACTCACATGACCTTCCATACCTGAAGCCAAACTGACTGTCAGTGTTTATCTTTTCAAGATCTTTTATAATTCTTTTGCATAATTTCACTGTTGTGTCTGGTTAGCGATACTGGCCTATAATCAAGTAGCAGTTTCCCTGTCTCTACCTTTGTGAGTTGGAACCATGTTTGCCCTTTTCCAATCATGTGACACAATCCTTTCTTTCAATGAACATGTGATAAGACTATGGATCTTGTCCACTAGTTGCTTCCTACATTCTTTAAGTAAGCTGGTTAAACTTGTGTTAATGGGGATGGATGTATGGAATGTATGGATTTTGGTTTCAATGTGTGGATATTCTATCAAGATGGGTTTAGTGTACCCTGTTACTATTCTTAGTGATTAGTTTAGTGCAGTTTGTAATATGTTTCAGTTCTTCAGAACTGTTTGAAGACTGTGATTAGTTCCTTACTGCTGACCAAATCCTGTGCTTGCTACTACTGATCTTGGTATGTTTATCTTCTCACTGATTTTCATTGTTAGGTCATTGATGTGTACACTGAAGGACACCGAGTATCAAAGCAGAAGCCCATGATTTTAAGGGTCTTGTCCAATAGAAGTTAGCCATTCAGTTTTACTGTTGGATGTTTCTTTGATTCATTATTGCCTTGGGTGAGCAAAGTCAATGATTATTTCTTAAGGGAGGGTTTCATGCCATTTTGTCTTTGCCAACTTTTTTATTATTATTATTATTATTATTATTATTATTATTTTCAGCAGCTAGTCTCTCATTCCTCTGCTGAGATAGCATTGTTAGGTCATCATCATGTATGTGCTTTGATGTTATGATTTGTATTTAGTGTCAGAAGTTCAAATATAAAGAGGCTGAATAGTGCAGGTGAGAATCTTGCTCCTTGGGGACTCCATTGTACAATCTTTTGACCCCAAAGTTGGTTGTTTTTTTAACATAATGATAGGAATCAAGTTGGCTGCTGTTCTTTGTATTACTAGGGTGTTGTAGAAAGAGGAGGAAGAGGAAAAGGAAGAAAGTAAGAGGTGCCACAGGAGTATGGAAGAAGGAGGTTGAGATGGAAAAGGAGTATGAGGAGGGGGAGAGGGAGGGGGTTAGGCAGAGGAAAAGGAGGAGGAAAAAGTAGGGAGATGTGAGGAAAATGGCATGTGATAAAAAGGATAAGGATAAGTCTGGAATAAGACTGCCAGGCATGGGACCTGCAGTTTACTCATTTTGACAGTTAAGAGATATTTAAAAGAATGGCCACTAAACACATCACTACATGGAGAGGTTCTACGTACAATCATACAATGCCTGCCAAGGCACTCGAATTTCATTCATTTATAATCGCTGACGAAAAACAAAATTTCTGTAGTGTCTAGTCATGAAGAATGAGATACATTAAATACCCGCAATATATCTGCGATCAATGTGAATAAACAAAATCAACTAGGGCTCTTACATCATATCTAATATCCATATTCAACTCTCGCCTTCCTATTTTTATTAGTGAAATAGTTTCACTGCATCCTTGGTGTAATTAATTATTATTGCGTTTAGTAAAAATTCATGGGCCTGCGTACCATGAAATACAAGGTTATGGGCAAGATAATAATAAGGGGGAACATTACAACTTATGATGTGTAATATATTCTAAACAAATAGAATTAAATTTCTTATGAATGAAATCTGTGGACTTTCTTACAGTCGTGTTTTAACCACCTCCATGTGGTATATTATCCTGTCTCGTATATTGAAAAAATTACCTCTTGTATACACATCTAGAAAATATGCTTATATGAATTTAAGAATATTCATAAGCTTAAAATTTGCATAAAATTATGGTCTTTACTGTTATACTAATGATATCCCCAGTATGGGGATTTGAATGTGCTTGTTGACATCTTCATGTATCTTCTACGTTCACCAGCTGCAATAGTGACGTCAGGATGTCGGACTTATGACGTCATCAAGCGGGGTGCTCCTCGGCTTGGTCGACGTTGGTTGACGATCGTGCCCGAGTGGTTGCCGAGTTAAATCACGACGGCCATGGAAACTCTGATGACGCCCTCCAGGGCGGATTTTGTATGGTCCGTTTCGGTGTCTTGTAGACTTGATGTCCATTTATATTTTACAGGGAAATGCCGTTAATTTCCATCCTGAATAAGAGCCGCTAGGGCCTGTTAATTTCTGCCTTGTTCTCAGTTACCTTACCATCTGATTCAGATGTAAACACAATACACTATCGAAAACTGTTCAGGTTCCAATAATGTTTTCCAAACAGAAATATATGATTTCTACTCATTTTACTTGAATTTCCAGTTATTGAACAAGATTTATTGAAATTTTTATTTAGAATTTATGTTTTTTAACACAAGGATTTTTTGTTTATATATTACATTTATTTAGAATGAAGATGTATGAATTATTTAAGATCATTCTCTTTGATGGTATAAACTATATTTTCTCTGATAAGGATTAGGGTATGACTTTAAACTAAGAATTTTATATAAAAAAAAATTTCTTTCCACTCCGGTATTACTTGTTTAATTTTTTTTCCAATAACAGTAGTATGGAAGCATATTTTTGGATTTATATTTTCTAATAACTAGTTTCTAAATTCTTGCCTTTTTATCATTTACACAATTTTGCAAAGCTCGACTTGAGCCGATAATAAAATCCTTACCTTTCGTTTCCATCTCGCGGGGGGATCTAAAAAAAAAAAATTTTTTTTTTTTGTCCTCCCTGAGTTACCCTTAAGAAAATTGCAACACAATACTTCCCAGGCAATACTACAAAGTGGACATTTCCCAAATATGACCTTTTGATGGAACAGGGACTGTCCCCTTAATGGTGTAATATGCACTGTCAATTGCACGATTTTATTTTTGCTTGATTTTCCTAAATGGTACCTTTACAGCTTAATATTCTTCAAACCCATCCACCTTTACTTACTTGGGATATGTCTAGCAGGCCCTCTTCCACAGCCACGGTTGATCTGCCACTGATTACCATTCCTGGTGTCCAAATTTCTTTAAGGGCCATCTGGTCTGGGTAAGGTGGTTGGGGCTCCGGTCATCCAGCAGTGTAGCCTAGTACAGGTGTGGTTCGTCTGGTAATGATTGAAAGGAATTTATTCCAGTCCAGCTTTGAGTATGTCCACTGTTACAGGCCGGTGATATCTCTTGTATTCCTCGGGGAGGGCATTAAGCATCTTTGGTTCCTTATGGCTCAGTCTATTCACTTAGCAGGGTCTTGGATCCTTTCAGGGCGCTCTAGTTAGTATTTTTTTCTTGTTATTTTTCTCCCTGATCATTCAGTAACTGTAAGGCGGCAGGGAATGGGGTGATGGGTTAGGTACTTTTCCTTCAATTCTTTTCCATTTGTAGATCTGCACGATACCATTCTCTTCTTTGTTGTTTGAGAGTTGGAGCCCCCAACTTTTTGACATGCTCCCAGTAGCTTAAATCCCTCATTCCTCTGATTTACCTGGTGTTAGAGCATTGGACAGCCTCTAACTGCTGGATTTCACCTCTTTTGTGGGGGGACCCACAGTTGGCTTACAGTAGTCTAAGAGAGGCTGTATCATGGTGTTCCAAAGGGTCAACATTATTTTGGGTTCTCTGGTATAGAAGGTTGAGTACCCAGCCTGTCATCCCTCTTGACTCTTCTCACAGTTTTCGGCTATGTGGTGGGGGCTGAAAGGTGCAGTCTTCTCCCTGCTGTTGCCCCAGGCATTTTGCAGGTCTGTGCGCTAAATTTCAATGGCCTTCTTCGGTGAGTAGGTTTTGTGTTCAGTTTTTATCTCTTCCTTGATCTTATACCCGTCTGTCAATCCCAGCACCAAATCAATAGTATTATTTAAGAATATCTACTCTCATGTGACGAAATCACCTTTACCAAAAGCCTGCTCCACTCTTTGCCAAAATCCTATCCAAAATAGGTTCCAACACAATGCTGCACATAGGACTTTAGCATGTCATCTTGTTTTGAATTTCTCCTTATTCTTCCTTTGTTTCAAGTCAAATATGCTCTTAGTAAATGGAGGAAAATAGAAAGGGGTATTTTCTTATCCCTACAGTTGTTGCAGTTACACAAGACTGGATTTTAGTGGAAGAGGAAAAAGAAAACACTCGTGTATATATTGTTTCATATCTGGCACAATGGTCCATTTCTAATCACTCTTTGGACTCTTTCCAAAGAATTCCTAATTAATTACGATGGATTTTTCAGTTACAAATTTATCTCATAACTGGTTTAAAACTTAATACAAGCCACATTAATTCATCCAAAATACTTGTGCTTTATAATAATTATTGCTTTGAATTTCACTTGACTGGAGACCTGTTGCACTATAGTAGAGAGCCATTAAGGACCCTTAGGTTTCTCCGAGAAGAAGGAACCTTGGACTGTGGCCTTAGGTTTAATCTATATTAATAAGATCTCTTTCTATGTGACAATCTAAGAGTAAGTGAGAGCAGTTACCAGTTATTAGCTTTTTCTTCTACATTTTCTGCACGTGAAAACGGTTTTAAGAAAAGACAAACTGAAATTGGAAAAAAAAAAAGAAGAAGAAAAAAAATATATATATATCTTGGGCCTAGTTTGGAGACCAAGTGTTGGCTCCAAGAATGAGGGTGTTGATACCATTTGAAAGAAAAAATAATTCTCTCCATTGTTCCATCGTACACGACCACTGTGTGCAAGATATATTTGTAGTGGAAGCCGCAGTTTCCTGCAAGAGAGACCTGGGGGAACAGATTGAGCGACTGATACATTTGTGCCTTCAACAGAAGTAACCAAAATAAAATTAAGTGGGTACTGTGAACAATATATATACATACATCTCTCTTTATACCAAAAGCCTTTATTACATTCATTCACCCATAAAAGTCTTTTCCCCTCTTATAAAGGAGTGGTGGATAGTCAAAGCATACAATCCATTCTACACATCAACACCTTATATTAGATATAAAAAGTCTTGCTGTTAATAACTTCACAATTATAAAAAGTTATATTAAAAACTCACAATATTAATAAAAACATTTGGTCTGACACTATTTTCTTCTTGTTGTCACTTGCATTCCAACATAACTGATGCATATGTTGCTGTAGTTGTAAATACAATAATGAAAATTTAAAGTATATTACACTAGAGGGTATTTTAAAAGTACTGCTCTTTACTAACCATACCAGGCGTTAAAACTGTTGTTACAATAGGCAACAACTAACTGAATTGATTGACAAATTCACATAAACACACATGGGGCCTACTTAAGTGCCAGGACGGCATCAGTTTTAAAAACTTCCATTTTTAAATATCACACTAGGTTGACTATATCAGTTTGGTGGTTCAAAAGGAATGTGGAGTTCGTTCTGAGAGTTGACTGTACATGTGAAATTATTTGTTTACATAAAAGTGAGCATGGACTGAATACTTTGTTGTTACATTTTACTTTATCAAAACAGCATCAGCAATCATTTCCATTTCATAGAAAACAACTGTTATCCACACAGGGAACTGCACTGGGAAAGAATTTAATAATACTCAGTAAAATGGAATTACAGTGATATCTTCATAAATTATGGAATATTTTTAAAAAAAAAAAAAAGAAATTAATTCTAACTTTTCAGGGACACTATTCCTTAATCAAATGAAAAGATAAGAACTAATCATAACTGGTTTCTCTATAATTTCATGTATTTTATTTTTTCATTACGATTAATCTCAAGCATTAAAACTCACTACTAATATCTTTGAAAGTTTCCTTACCACAATATGTGTATATGGAATAATGACATTAATGCATTGTTGTGAATAAAATACAATACTATGAATTATGAAATGTAACCATTAAACCTGAAGAATGTACCTATACTGTCTTTCTTGCCATAATGACCTTATTCTAGGGACCTACTAAAGTATCTTTGTAAAAATATGAACAATATCTGCAGAGTAATTATAAAGGGATAAAGGTCTATCATTGAAGTTCTTTAGCATAAATACTTATGTAGTATTCCTATGACTACAAGCAAAACTCTGCCACAAGTACCTGGAAATGAAAAAAATAACAATTAATTTGTAGATCTTGTATATAAATAAAGACTACTGTAACATTGTTTTCCCTTGTGGTTAGGGGAAAAGAATACTGCCATC
>NW_027467715.1:1512224-1514724 GCF_046742065.1 Oratosquilla oratoria
TCTCTTTGTCTCTCGCTCTCTCTCTTTTTCTATCTCTATCTCTGTCTCTGCTCTGTCTCTATCACTATCTCTGTCCAAATCTCTGTCCGAACCTGCATATATATATATATATATATATATATATATATATATATATATATATATATATATATATATATACATATATATATACATATATACATATATATATATATATATATATATATACATATATATACATACATATATATATACATACATATATACATACATATATATATACATATATATATACATACATATATATATACATACATATATATATATATACATACATATATATATACATATATATATATACATATATATATATATATATATATATACATATATATATACATATATATATATATATATATATATATATATTAGGTGTGTGTGTGTGTGTGTGTGTGTGTGTGTGTGTGTGTGTGTGTGTGTGTGTGTGTGTGTGTGTGTGTGTGTGTGTGTGTGTGTGTTTGTGTGTGTGATATTCATGCTCAGGTATATCAAAAGAAGTGTGTCAGCAAGCTGTTCACTCACCCACATCTAACCTCTTGTGAGGTTTCACAATGTTGCTATGATTTGGAGTTTGTGTATGAATAGGCTATTTGCGCATAACCTTTTCAACAATGCTGTTAAGCGTTTATCCCTCATGGCCAAATTTAGGAAATTTACACATCATCCTTTCACTGTAGGAAGATTAGCTGATGTAGGTAGAAGCCATGTGTGACAAAAAAGACGATGGAGATCTGACTATATCTATTTATCTATCTATATCTGTCTCTGTGTCTGTCTATCTGTCTATGTACCTACCTATCTATATACCAAAATGCTTCTTGACCCCCCTCCCCCCTTATAAGGGTGGTAGACAGCCAAGGGACGCATCTCCTCCTCCCCCCCTCCCATCTGTCACCCATTTGTTTCCCTTCTGTCTTAGCTTCTTGTTGGTATATGGGGCCATCTCTGTCCCCCGCCCACTGCCAGCGTCAGAAGCAATGCAGCAAGACACAGTGCATCTGTTGGGGAAGATTATGTGCCCGTGAACTCTGGAAACCAGTTTCAAATTTGATCTGATATAATCTTTATCCTGGTAACCTGGAATATGTCACTCATTTTTGTTATGAATAATATTGTATGCTTTTATTTAGTGTAGTATATCGGTTACGCTAATTTCTGCATGCGTCAATCAATTGGTCGAGTGATAGCATCTATACTTATCCAGAATAGGATGTATGTACAAGTCATGAACTGGTGACAAAGATGGAGTGATTCAACAACACATCGATTTATGCGCTGCTGTTGCAGGTCACACATGTTATTTATCTCTTAATGATTAACTTCATTTCTAGAGTGATTTGAGGAGCACATGGCCTTTACACAGCTCTGTCGCAGGTCACACGTGTTATATCCTCTTAATGATTAACTTCATTTCTGTGTCATTTGGATATTTATATAAAACAGATTTAAAAAGTGTTGCAGAATGGAGGCTGAATATCACATTATCTTTTATTTGTTGATTTATTTTCTTATTTGTTTATTTTCATTTATTTATTTATTTATTTTTAGTAGAGATGAGTGTCCATTTACGGGAGAAAATACGACGTAACTCCGGTTCGTTAAGACAACAGAAAATTCCCTAGAATTCTGACAGAAAAAAAATGCATTTAATACTCCATGCAGATTGGAAAATTAGTAAATACGGATAGAATGAGAAAGCTTGGCCTATGACCGAATGCCCCCCACCGTGGCTGCAATTCCTAGCAGGGATGAGGCTTTTAATTGACTTTGGAGACGATTCTTCCCGACGCCCGTCTCTGGTACGAAGGACCATATCACGAAATTAAATCAGTCTGCAATCCGAAATGACTTGTGTGACTGGTTCTGAGGGGAGTCACTAAATGACGTAAAATACCGACTCTATGTAACATACAGTCCATAACCCCCAGGACAGCCTTTGAATTTTTGAGTTCACATCAACAGCAATTCATAACCTTGAAACCCATTCTCCTGCTGACGCTCTTCATATCATCACCCACGGAAGCGGACTCGTTGTGTTTGCCCACTTTCACCACAATCAAAAGTGCTTGTGCAGGCACAGGTTCTGTGTCTACAGCCGAGTTTACGAATCGTAGGCACGTGCAAGCACTGCAATGCATTTGGCAATACCATTTCTTTGTCCTAGTGGGCAAACCTGTGAATCTTACATTTGCAAACATACTTGAAACCCGGCGGGTACTAACCAAGCCTTTTGTTTTGTCTGCATGTATGTGTGTGTATGTGTGTGTATGTGTGTGTGAGTGTGTGTGTGTGTGTGTGTGTGTGTGTGTGTGTGTGTGTGTGTGTGTGTGTGTGTGTGTGTGTGTGTGTGTGTGTGTGTCTGCGCGCGTATGTCTGCGTTATCCTATGTATATGTATATATGTATATATGCATATGTATATGTAATTGTATATATATATATATATATATATATATATATAT
>NW_027467715.1:1524724-1527224 GCF_046742065.1 Oratosquilla oratoria
CACATAGGCAAGGTCATCCTATTAAGACACCAGGGCAGGACTCGTAGTAATAGATTCCAGTTGGTCAATTTTATCTTTATGAAGGAAATAGGCGCGAACGGCTGTACCAATAGAGTAGTTTACGAATGGAACAGACATAGCAACCACGTAGTGACAGCTGACACAATTGGTTGCTTTAAGAGAAGATAACATTATGGATAGGGATCACAGGTGGTAAGGGACATGGAACTGCCTAGCGTAGGCCTTATTGGTAACTTCACTTCACATTTGCTTATATTCTTTTGAAGCAATTCGATGTTTTAAGAGAAAGAGAAGATAACATTATGGATAGGGATGACAGGTGGTAAGGGACATGAAACTGCATAATGTAGGCTTTATGGCCGCTTGCAGTCTCCTCCATAGTTATGTTCTTATGTTCCCGTTTTAAAAGAAGAATAGATAGCTTTTTGGATAGATATGGCAGGTGGTTAGGGACATGGAACGACCTAGTGTAGGCCTTATGGTCTCATGCAGTCTCTTCCATACTTATATGCTCTTGTGCTCTTTGTATAAGGTGTATCTAGGTTTCAGGGAAGACTCTTCAAGAAGAACAATTTTAGGAACGATGTCTGAAGATGTCACCGTAGGGCGAAGACATGGAAATGGAGAACTCGACCACCGAAGGAGGAAAGAGGCGTTGGCTTCCACCAGGACTTCGAAGGACATCGACTTCGAAGAGCGAGTTCGGGAGTTTGTGCGTGGACGCAGCAACGAAGAACAGCAAAAGCTTCTCACACATTTCAACAGAGAAGTTGAATCCTTCTTGAAAGCTGCAAAAGAAGGCCTTCTAGTGACAGACGAACATGTCTTGCGAGTCGTCAAGATCGTCAACATTGTCCTAGAAGAGATCGCAAGACGCCACGCACAGAAAAGGAAACTTGTACACTCTGAAGAAACTCCCAGAGCAAACAAGAAAGTTAAATCTTCTTATGTAGATCAAAGGTATATGAAAGTTATGAAATTGCTGGGCACAGGATCATTTGGATCCGTTTATCTTGTACAAGATGTCGTTTCTGGGCAAGAATGCGCCAGGAAATCGATGAGGCTTCAGCATCTCAAGAGCCAGCTGGAGGAAATCAAGATCCACCGAAGACTGGACAATGAGAACATCGTGGCTTTCCTGGGCGCGCACAGCGACAGAGACTTCGTGCACATTGACCTCGAGTTCGCTGACGGAGGAACATTGGGAGACAAAATCCAAGAGGGAGGAATGCACGAAGGTAAAGCCCGATTCTTCTTCACCCAATTGGTCAGCGGGATTAAATACCTTCACTCCCGAGGGGTCGCACACAGAGACCTCAAACCCGAGAACCTCCTCTTGACCAAGTCCGAAGAACTCAAGATCGCAGACTTCGGCATGGCTGTCGAGTTCGATGAGAAAAGATTCCTGTGGCAGTTCTGCGGGACTTCAGGTTATATCGCCCCAGAAGTCTTTGCTGGAAGATACAAAGGAGACTCGGCTGATGTTTGGTCGTCCGGAGTCATCCTTTTTATACTTCTGACTGGTCGGTTTCCTTGGGATGACGCTCTGACCAAATACTTCAACTTCAAGATTTGGACCTCTTCGACCTCCCAAATGCGTCTGCGAAGACCTTGGAGGTCAATGTCCAAGAAGGCTTTCAATCTCGTTAAAAAGATTCTTACTCCTAAACCAGAGCACAGAGCAATTATTTCTGACATTGAGCGAAACAATTGGTTCTCAGGTTGAACGAAGCAAATAGAAACCGCATCCATTGTAGAACGAACAAAAACGAAAAAATAACAATCACTTTCTGAAATATTGGGTAGCTTGCCCGTCTTCTGTAAAGGGTGTTTTAACACCGAAACAGAGGTTTCCCTCAGCTGAATAAAATATCCTTACGTAAGAAAATAAATAAATTACTCCTGAGCTTCTCTGTACTTGTGCGTTTGTCCTCGCAGACTCCATCCGTTCAGCATGAGGATTAAATATTACGCGATTAATTTTTGTCTCTGTCACTATGTTTCTCAATCCCTCGGTCTCTATTACTGTTTCTATCTCTGTCTCTTTGTCTCTGGTTCTGTCTCTATTTCTGTCTATATCTCTGTCTCTGCTCTGTCTCTATCACTATCTCTGTCCAAATCTCTGTCCGTACATGCATATATATATATATATATATATATATATATATATACACATTATATATACATATATATATATATATATATATATATATATACACATTATATATACATATATATACATATATATACATATATATATACATATATACATATATATACATATATATATACATATATATATACATATATATACATTTATATATATATATACATATATATATACATCATATATATATACATATACATATATATATATACATATACATATATGCAATAAAAACACTAGGAGCGTGTGTTCACAAATGCGTAAATAACCACTAGGAAAAAGTAAACTAACGAAGCAGAGCGCTTTCGTGTA
>NW_027467715.1:1532224-1534724 GCF_046742065.1 Oratosquilla oratoria
ACAAAAAGATAAATAATGCAGAAACAGCAATATCATTTAATCTCGTCTGTCAACAAGAAAATATTCTTCCTGGATACACTAACATATATATATATATACATATATACATATATATACATATATATATATATATACATATATATAAACATATATATACATATATATAAACATATATATACATATATATAAATACATATATATATATATATATATATATATATATATATATAGATATATATATACAAACCTGTGAACCTTGCATTTGCAGCCTTACTTGAACCCCAGCTGGTACTAACCAAACTTTTTTGTCTGTATGTGTGTGTGTGTGTGTGTGTGTGTGTGTGTGTGTGTGTGTGTGTGTGTGTGTGTGTGTGTGTGTGTGTGTGTGTGTTTCACAGGCAAGGTCATCCTATTAAGACACCAGGGCAGGACTCGTAGTAATAGGTTCCAGTTGGTCAATTTTATTTTTAAGAAGGAAATAGGCATGAACGGCTGAACCAATAGAGTAGTTTACGAATGGAATAGACATAGCAACCACGTAGTGACAGCTGAAACAATTGGTTGTTTTAAGAGAAAATAAATTTATGGATAGGGGTGACAGGTGGTAAGGGACATGGAACTGCCTAGCGTAGGCTTTATTGGTAACTTCACACCTTATATTCTTTTGAAGCAATTCGATGTTTTAAGAGAAGATAAAATAACTTTATGGATGGGGATGACAGGGGGGTAATGGACATGAAACTGCATAATGTAGGCCTTATGGCCGCTTTCAGTCTCCTCCATAGTTATGTTCTTATGTTCCTGTTTTAAAAGAAGAATAGATAACTTTTTGGATAGATATGGCAGGTGGTTAGGGACATGGAACGACCTAGTGTAGGCCTTATGGTCTCTTGCAGTCTCTTCCTTGCTTATGTTCTTGTGCTCTTTGTATAAGGTGTATCTAGGTTTCAGGGAAGAATCTTCAAGAAGAAGAATTTTAGGAACGATGTCTGAAGATGTCACCGTGAGGCGAAGACATGGAAATGGAGAACTCGACCACCGAAGGAGAAAGAGGCGCCGGCTTCCAGCAGACTTCGAGGGACATTGACTTCGAAGAGCGAGTTCGGGAGTTTGTGCGTGGATGCAGCAGCGAAGAACAGCAAAAGCTTCTCGCACATTTCAACAGAGAAGTTGAATTCTTCTTGAAAGCTGCAAAAGAAGGCCTTCTAGTGACAGACGAACATGTCTTGCGAGTCGTCAAGATCGTCAACATTGTCCTAGAAGAGATCGTAAGACGCCACGCACAGAAAAGGAAACTTGTAGACTCTGAAGAAACTCCCAGAGTAAACAAGAAAGTTAGATTTTCTTGGGTAGATCAAAGGAATATCAAAGTTATCAAATTGCTGGGCACAGGATCTTTTGGATCCGTTTATCTTGTACAAGATGTCGTTTCTGGGGACGAATGCGCCAGAAAATCGATCAGGATTCAGCCTCTGAGGAGCCAGCAGGAGGAAATCAACATCCACCGAAGACTGGACAATAAGAACATCGTGGCTTTCCTGGGCGCGCACAGGGACAAAGACTCCGTGCACATTTACCTCGAGTTTGCTAACGGAGGAACATTGGGAGAGAAAATCCAGGAGGGAGGAATGCACGAAGGTAAAGCCCGATTCTTCTTCACCCAATTGGTTAGCGGGATTAAATACCTTCACTCCCGAGGGGTCGCACACAGAGACCTCAAACCCGAGAACCTCCTCTTGACCAAGACCCAAGAACTCAAGATCGCAGACTTCGGCATGGCTGTCGAATTCGAGGAGAAAAGGTTCCTGTGGCAGTTCTGCGGGACTTCAGGTTATATCGCCCCAGAAGTCTTTGCTGGAAAATACAAAGGAGACTCGGCTGATGTTTGGTCGTCCGGAGTCATCCTTTTTATACTTCTGACTGGTCGGTTTCCTTGGGATGACGCTCTGACCAAATACTTCAACTTCAAGATTTGGACCTCTTCGACCTCCCAAATGCGTCTGCGAAGACCTTGGAGGTCAATGTCCAAGAACGCTTTCAATCTCCTTAAAAAGATTCTTACTCCTAAGCCAGAGCACAGAGCAATTATATCTGACATTGAGCGAAACAACTGGTTCTCAGGTTGAACGAACCAAATAGAAACCGCATCCATTGTATGACGAACAAAAACGAAAAAATAACAATCACTTTCTGAAATATTGGGCAGCTACCCCATCTTCTGTAAAGGGTGTTTTAACACCGAAACAGAGGTTTCCCTCAGCTGAATAAAATATCCTTACGTAAAAAAATGAATAAATTACTTCTGAGCTTCTCTGTACTTGTGCGTTTGTCCTTGCAGACTCCAGGTGACTTTATTCAGCAGTAGGTAAACTCCTGTTTAGCATAAATAAATAAATAAATAAATAGATAAATAAACAAATTAGTAAATGAACTTATAAAGTAATCAATAAATAAGTAAATGAATTAATAAATAGATGAATAAAGAAATAAATAATAGAAA
>NW_027467715.1:1539724-1544724 GCF_046742065.1 Oratosquilla oratoria
TAAAGCCCGATTCTTCTTCACCCAATTGGTCAGCGGGATTAAATACCTTCACTCCCGAGGGGTCGCACACAGAGACCTCAAACCCGAGAACCTCCTCTTGACCAAGACCGAAGAACTCAAGATCGCAGACTTCGGCATGGCTGTCGAATTCGAGGAGAAAAGGTTCCTGTGGCAGTTCTGCGGGACTTCAGGTTATATCGCCCCAGAAGTCTTTGCTGGAAAATACAAAGGAGACTCGGCTGATGTTTGGTCGTCCGGAGTCATCCTTTTCATACTTCTGACTGGTCGGTTTCCTTGGGATGACGCTCTGACCAAATACTTCAACTTCAAGATTTGGACCTCTTCGACCTCCCAAATGCGTCTGCGAAGACCTTGGAGGTCAATGTCCAAGAACGCTTTCAATCTCGTTAAAATGATTCTTACTCCTAAACCAGAGCACAGAGCAATTATTTCTGACATTGAGCGAAACAATTGGTTCTCAGGTTGAACGAAACAAATAGAAACCGCATCCATTGTAGAACGAACAAAAACGAAAAACTAACAATCACTTTCTGAAATATTGGGCAGCTTGCCCGTCTTCTGTAAAGGGTGTTTTAACACCGAAACAGAGGTTTCCCTCAGCTGAATAAAATATCCTTACGTAAGAAAATAAATAAATTACTCCTGAGCTTCTCTGTACTTGTACTTCTCTGTACTTGTCCTCACAGACTCCACGCGATTTTATTCAGCAGTAGGTCAACTCCCGTTCAGCATGAGGATTATATATTACGCGATTAACTTTTGTCTCTGTCTCTATGTCTCTCTATCCCTCGGTCTCTATTACTGTTTCTATCTCCGTCTCTTTGTCTCTGGTTCTGTCTCTATTTCTATCTCTCTCTATCTCTGTCTCTACTTTGTCTCTATCACTCTGTCCGTACATACACACACACACACACACACATATATATATATATATATATATATATACGTGCGTGTGTGTGTGTGTGTGTGTGTGTGTGTGTGTGTGTGTGTGTGTGTGTGTGTGTGTGTGTGTGTGTGTGCGTGTGTGTGTTTGTGATACTTGTGCACAGGTATATCAAAGGAAGTGTGTCAGCAAGCTGTTCACTCACCCACATCTAGCCTCTTGTGAGGTTTCACAATGTTGCTGTGATTTGTAGTTCGTGTATGAATAGGCTATATTTGCGCATAACCTTTTTAACATTGTTGTTAAGCATTTATCCCTCATGGCCAAATATAGGAAATTTACACATCATCCTTTCACTGTAGGAAGATTAGCTGATGTAGGTAGAAGCCATGTGTGACAAAAAAGACGATGGAGATCTGACTATATCTATTTATCTATCTATATCTGTCTCTCTGTCTGTCTATCTGTCTATGTACCTACCTACCTACTTATATACCAAAATGCTTCTTCACCCCCCTCCCCCCTTATAAGGGTGGTAGACAGCCAAGGACGCACCCCCCCTCCCCTACTCCCATCTCTCTCCCATTTATTTCCCTTCTGTCTTAGCTTCTTGTTGGTATATGGGGTCACCCCTGTTCCCCTCCCACTGCCAGCGTCAGAAGCAATGCAGCAAGACACAGTGCATCTGTTGGGGAAGATTATGTGGCCGTGAACTCTGGAAACCAATTTTAATTTTGATTTTATATCATTTCCATCTTGGTAACCTGGAATTGCCAGATGAATATATCACTCATTTTTGTTATGAATAATATTATATGCTTTTATTTAGTGTAGTGGGGGGGAATATCAGATCATTTTTTGGTGGAAGGTAAGTTGACAGTGGAGGATAGATGGAGAAAGAGGAAAGGGACAAAAGGTAGGGAGGTGCTTAGAGTGAACTCTTTAAATGAAGAGGAAAAGGAGAAGGAGTACAAGAAAAAGCTGAAGGAGTGAGAGGGAGTGAAGGATAGAGTGGAGCTAGGTGTGGAGGAGGAATGGGGATGGTTCAAGGACGGAGTCACAAAGTGTGCAAGGATGGTCTGTGGAACAAGAAGGACAGGAGGAAATAGAAGGAAGGGTACTGAATGGTGGGATGAGGAAACAAAGAAGGTTGTAGAAGAGAAGAAGCGAGCTTTCACAGATTGGTTACAAAATAGGACGAGGGAGTCATATGAGGGGTACAAAAGAAAAGAAAAGAGAAGTAAAGCAAAAGGTAATGGAGGCAATGGGGAGAGCAGATGTGAAGTGGGGTAAGAGTATGACAGAAAATTTTAAAAGTAATAAAAAGATGTTTTGGAAAGAAATTAAGAGAGGAATAGGAGGCGAATCAAGTAGAGAAGAAAAGGTAAAAGGTGCAGATAGAGAGATGATAATGGAAGAGAAGGCAGTAAGGGGAAGATGGGCAGAATATTTTAGGGAGTTGCTAAATGTGAAGGAGGATAGGGAGGGGAAGATAGCTGCAGTGGGAAATGCTAACAAAATGAGAGTGATGAGTGAGGAAAATGGAGGAGAAATAAGGAATGATGAAGTGAAGGCTGTTGTTAAGATGATGAAAGCAGGTAAGGCACCTGGTATGGATGGATGCCATGCAGAATGTCTAAGAAAAGGAGGTACAGTGATGGTGGACTGGCTGGTGAGGTTATTTAATGTTTGCTGGAGAGAGGGTAGAGTGCCGGAGGACTGGAGGAGTTCCTGTATAGTTCCACTTTACAAGGAAAAGGAGGACAAGTGTGAATGTAGTAATTTCAGAGGAATTAGCTTGTTAAGTGTAGTTGGGAAGGCTTATGGGAGGATCTTGATTGAGAGGATTAGGAGAGGAACAGAGGGAGTAATTGGTGAGGAAAAGTGTGGATTTAGAACGGGTAGAGGTTGTGTAGATCAGATCTTTGTGGTAAGACAAATATGTAAGCTATAGGAAAAGGGAAGGATGTTTTTTGGGCTTTTATGGATATTATATATATATATATATATATATATATATATACATATATATATATATCATATATATACATATATATACATATATATATTATTTGGATGATGGAGAACATAAACACAGGGGAAGGCTCGGAACCCTATACACTCTAACGTTTCGTTCGCGTAGAACTTCTTCAGAGAGTGTATGTAGAACTGCAATTGGAGTTTATGTACTAAATCTAATTATCTTTTCGGACACTTGGGAAAGGTCGTTATTCTGGCGTGTTTTAGAATTAAAATACTAGTTTCTTTAGCTAAATTGATAAACCCTCCTCGATGATTCGATGAATTATTAGTAGAAATATATGCTGATTCAACAATTCTTCTAGTGAATTTATCAAAACCTTTATGTAGCACTTCAGCTTCTCTCCAGTTTGGTAAATGATCGAATTTTTCCGCATGAACTACTAAAGAATTAGATGTCCTATGTGCTTTTATGTCGTTTTTGTGTTCATAAATTCTTTTTTCTAATCCTCTTGACGATTCGCCATAATAAGCCATTGAGCAACTATTGCACGGGATTTTGTATACGACGCTGTTTTCGGAATTGGTTCTCTTTTCAGAAGTCTTTATTAAATCACCTATCCTCTTGTTAGTTATTTTAGCTATGTTTATACTCGATTTTGTTAAATATTTGTCTATTATTGGTGACGTTTCTGAGCCAGGTACTGATATAAAATTTGTATTATTTTTATCATTTCTCTCTTTCTTTCCGCGATTGTAAATATTTATTGCTTTTCTTTTTGTTCTTTTCAACATTCCCTCTGGATATCCAAGTTTGTCAAAGGTTTTCATAATGTAATCAAATTCGCCTTCTAGGTATTCATTACTACAGATTCGTAGTGCCCTGAGAAAAAATCCTATTACTATACCACTCTTTGTCCTATCATCATGTGCGGAGAAGTAATGTACTAAATCCTCTTTGTTTGTTTCCTTTCTGTATACTGAGAAAGTTACAATTTTTCCCACTCGTCGTATTAACGTATCTAGGAAGGGCAATTGTCCGTTTTGTTCCTCTTCTACGGTGAACTGAATATCGCTGTTGACCGCGTTAAGCATTCTCACTTTATTATTTACATTGGTGTTTTCGGGGATGATTGCGAGGACGTCGTCTATATATCTAAACCAGTGTGATCCCCTACCATTGATTCTGATGAAGTTTTCTTTTTCTAATAACTCCATATATAGACAGGCCATCACTGCACTTAAAGGACTACCCATAGCGAGACCTCTATGTTGTTCATATTCGTCACCATTAAAAGTAAACGCACCGAAATTTACGCATAAATCTATCAATTCTATATAATCTTGTTTTCTTATGGGTAGGTCAGTATCGTTCATAACTTTTATTACTCTCTTTACTGCTTCTAACGCACCGTTAGTGGAAATATTTGTATATAACGCCTTGACATCATAGCTTACTAACTTTTTCCCCGTGAAATCTAAATCTATTAGTCTTGTCAAAAGATCGTTAGAATTTTTCAAATGTGTATTGCTGATATATATATATATATCATATATATACATATATATACATATATATATACATATATATACATATACATATATGCATATATATACATATATATACATATATATACATATATATACACATATATACACATATATATACATATATATACATATATATACATAAATATATATACATATATATACATAAATATATATACATATATATACACATATATATACATATATATACATATATATACACATATATATATATACATACATATATATATACATATACACGTATACATATATATACATATAATCTTAAAGGAAATTAAAAATGAGATTGTTGTTCCATTAGAAATTATTTTCAAGAAATCCATCATATCCGGAGATGTCCCAAGAGAATGGAAGCTAGCTAACGTTACTCCCATATTCAAAAAAGGTGACAAAAAGAAACCAAATAACTATAGGCCTATTAGTTTGACTTCGATCGTAGGAAAAATAATGGAAACTATCATCAGAGATGCTATCGAATATCATTTAGAAAGTAACCGTTTGATAAATGATAGCCAACATGGTTTCAGACGGAAACGTTCTTGCGTGA
>NW_027467715.1:1564724-1569724 GCF_046742065.1 Oratosquilla oratoria
ACGATGTCAGCGGTTGTGAGGGTCTCGTATTTGACGTATTTCTAGTAACAATGTATATATATATATATATATATATATATATATATATATATATATATATATATATATATATATTCATGAAGAGCTGGAGTCCAGGAACCAATTTTTGGGAGGAAGTACACACTGGACTCGTCGTTTAAAGTTTATTCCTACGTTTTGATCCCTGTCCGGTGTGTGTGTGTGTGTGTGTGTGTGTGTGTGTGTGTGTGTGTGTGTGTGTGTGTGTGTGTGTGTGTGTGTGTGTACATATATACGACTGTGTATATGTTTTTATGTAAGGATGCACGAGTAACTACATTGTATAATTATGCGATTATGAAAACACATTAACAGAATAACATAAGTCTGACATAGAAATAGTAGCATGAACAGCAGTCTTTCTTGAGTGTAGACTATCCCCCAATGAAAAAAAAAAAAAAAAAAAAAAAAAAAAAGTGACTGGTCCATAAGGGTGACACCAAAGTGTCTACGTCATCGACTGCATAAAAATGTGCAGTCAATTGCTAAATAATGAACATCATTACCTATGGAAAAATGATACTGACGTGATCGATTTGAACATAAATCTAAAGTGATTCATTGACGTGATATGCCCTTTCATTCCCATTTTTTGGTCTATTCTTTTATCTAAATAGATCATAGGTTTCAGATTTAAATCATAGACTAAAGTGATTCCTAACCACTCGGAAGCATAGGATGTTGAGATATTGTATAATTTATAACCGCGAACACAATGATGAATTTGACTTGAATCTGAGTTTTATCTTATCATTTTATCAACCTGACATTGAATGATGGTCACTCTATATTATCTTGATCACCTGATCCTGGAAATGATTGGGAGATTAATATATTGTGTCAAGTAAGAAATGATGGGGTGGTTGATACATTGCGTCAAGTAAAGTGTGATAATTGACATGGAATAGATTTTTTCTTGGGGGGGGGAGGCCTCACAATGAAAAACGTTCGCTTTACACTATCTCAATCGGCTTATCCGTTAAAATGATGGGAGTGATTAATATATTGTATCGAGTAGGTAGATCAATAAAATAAAATAAATAAAAGAATCTCATAACTACAAACAGAATGACGGTGGTATTCTTAAAAAAAAAACTTTCCTTATATAAATCTTTCCCATCCAAGGATTTCCTCACGACTACAACTAAAGCATCTGCTTTTGCCAAAGCCGGAACACATCATTAGAAAGGAGGTCGTCTTTTCAAAGGAGAGTATAAAATGAAGGGAGATTTATAGAAAGAAAAAAATACAAAATCCAATTCTGTGCTGCACGTGTCCACAGCGTTAGATGAATATTCTAAATACATACATACATATACCAAAGGCTTTTTCCCCCTTACACGGGGGGTAGCCAAAAAGCAAAGGTATAAACCACTCCCATCCCCAACATACTCCACTCCCCTCTACCCTCTTCCCTCCCTCTTATCTTAACACCTCCTGGATGACGGGTCATCCCTGCATCTTGTCCACTGCCCTGGGTCAGAAGCATTGTCGCAAGACACAGCACATCCACAGCAAGGCCGCTTCATTAAATCGGCGACCCCCCACTCTCCGTCCCCTCGACAATTTAAAATACTGTGACAGTATAATGGCCAAATGAGAATAATTGAGGCAGTTGGCTTAAATTGAGAGACGATCAACTACGGCCTTAGCCCTATGCAGTAGGACTACCCGATCAATTTTCAGGTGTCGGTTTGATAATGGATTGACAATAGGTAAATAATCATCTTCCCTTTAACGTTAAAAGAAAATTAATAAATAAATGAATGAATGAATGAATGAATGAATGGAATGAATGAATAATCGAATAAATAATAAGTAATAGCTAATAGACAACAAACAATGAATAATGAATAATAGATAATAAATAATGAATAATGGATAGTAATTAAGAAATTATAATAATGAATAATAAACATTAAATAATAACAGATAATGGATAGTAAATAGTAAATGATAAATAATGAATGATCATTAATAAATAATTAATAATTAATAATAAATAACAAATTATGAATAGTAGATATAAAATAATGAATAATGAAGAACAATGATAATATAATAAATAACAAATAATAATTAATAAATGATATAAAGTTAATAAATGGGTTGGGGGATTACTGTGTACATTTAGAATAATACAAATACTTCATATTACCTGGAGAATGTAAATGACACTGAAAAAATCTCATTACCATTACAAGCAAGAGCCAAATAATGACAAACGTTAGAATGGAGTAAAATGTTTTTTGATTGGGTAATACCATTTACTCACGCAACTCTGGGAAGTGTACGGGTGTCTTGTATCCTTACCTGCAACAGAAAAGAAAAACCAGAGTTAAGAAAATATTACATCTTATAAAAAGAAAAAAATTATACTCTTAAACCCATACTTTCCATCAATGAAGACGAACCCAGTACGGAGTTCAAAATGTTTGAGATAAAGTACCAATTTCTAGGTCTAGTAAATTTTACTTACACTACACTCACACACACACACACACACACACACACACACACACACACACACACACACACACACACACACACACACACACACACACACACACACATAGATATATATATATATATACATACATATATATATATATATATATATATATATATATATATATATATGTTTATTAAAGACACCCACTCCATCTAAAGAATAGTGCTATTAGCTGTGTCTAAACGAGGCTACGGACATTTGTTAGAAATAACGAGGCCGTTGTAAGAATACGCCCAAAAGAAAGCAAAATGATAATACGAAAGCATATTTTACATGACTAATTTTATAGATTTTTAAGGCAATAAACGGCATAATTGGAGGGTCTGAGCTGAAACGAGGGGTTTTCTTGTGCCTGTGGTTGTCGTAACAAGGCAATGATAGCCACGCATGTACGAGTAATAACTATGTCACGTTTTCATGAATATTATCGATGAAATGGTCTTTCGTAAAGTACAATGATATATAATCAGTTCAATCTGTCATACAAATATGCACAAACACACACACACACACACACACACACACACACACACACACACACACACACACACACACACACACACACACACACACACACACAGACGCACACACACAGATAAACTGATCTACATAAAAGAAAAAAGTGTTTTAGACTCACAGGTTAAAAGAGTCCGTTCGTATAGTTTAAGAAAAAAGAGAAAATGGTCTATTCAAAACTTTCTTAAAACAGCGAAGGAAATTTCTTTTACAGAGGTGTGCAAGAAACAGCTCATATGCTTCCTTTAGATAGAAAAAAAAATCTTATTTAACTTCTGCTTTTGCCTGGGGATGGGAGGAGGGAAACCGACGATTGAAAGTTGTTACACACTGTTGGGCTTGTTGGGTATAGACCTGGATAACATTCCCCAGGTAGCCCACCACTGTTGCTAACTGTTTGCACATTGGTCTAGGGTCCGTTTAGAACTGTTCGGATGGCTCGTTAGGGGATTACAGCCTGGGGTGCATGTTTTTTTTTTTTTTTTTTTTTTTTGTCATTATGACATTTTGAAACAAACTCTCCTGTTGAGATTCGAACCCTCGCCTGAGCGGCTTGCTTTTTATAAGACGAAGACCGTACCATCACGTCACCATGACTTAGTTCATGGACTAATCGTTCCACTGAGGGCACCTGGGTGAAACGTGGTATGTACTGTATTTCATCAAATTCTTTATGCAGGCTAGTCTTCCGACAATTTTTTCCCCTCAGCGATGGCCTCAGTCCTTCATCCTTGTGGATGATTTTATCGATTTTATCTTTTTTTTTTAAACCGAACTGGATGTTCGTTGGCCATGCGGGTTACAGCGTCGCTACTTGCAACGGAGATCAAGCTGAAATCATTCCAAACCCCGCCACCAGCGAGTTGAACCAAGGGCATGATTCATTAAATTCAATGCTACAAAGTCCTATGTAAGGGGCATTGTCCTAGCCCCCTGACAGGGGGATTTTCACGACGTTAAACCGAAATCAAAGACCAAGCTGTCTTATTCACGTCAAGAGGCGCCTCTTCTCATAGAGGTAATTGGAGCTAGTGTGACATCTTCACTTGGTTATCTATTAATGAGCCTTGGTGACAACAAAGACCGAATTTCTACGACTAATCGTCACTCACCTGGTTGACGGAGTAATTAACATTCACGGTTATTCCGGAGCTATCATAAGTATCACTAAGCCCTTAGTAGCGTTATGGGTATAACATATGACCAATGTAAGACCATGTGAGGCAATAAATATTACACACATACACGCACACATACCAACGCACACATGCACACGCACATACATGTATACGGGTATAGGTGAGTTATCATCCCATTTAGAAGAACATTAGCCCGACACGATAGACTGGGCTCATGTTGCATATCGGGGCCGAAATCTATGATACGTGATAAAACAAATCAAGTGACTCGTAACCACCCATATACAGACATGCATATACACACATACCTTATATACTCGTGCATACATATATATGACCATTCAATATGTATATATTAATATTTGTGTACATAAGTATACGTATATAGTGACCATTGCCCAAATCTTACCTTAATGGGTGGAATCAGACAGACGAATTACATTTCTTGATTTTGAAATAAATGTGTGTCACTTGAGAAACAACTTAAAATCAGATGGTCTTTGTCGGGTAAAAAAAAAAAAAAATCAGTAGGTGCATACTCTGTATCAGTCGGACACAAAACGAAATTAATTAGGTGGAAAAACGAAATAATTACATAGTGATAGACCCCCAAGGCTAGAGACGGAGAAGGACTCTTATTGTCTTTTGCTCTGAAGTTTTCGAACGAGGAGAAGGTGCACATGTCCACAAAACGCAAACCGCAACAAAACAAGCATGCAATCGGGCAAAATTCCTACCGCCCCCTATTAGCATAGCTACCGTACGTCATACCTACT
>NW_027467715.1:1572224-1574724 GCF_046742065.1 Oratosquilla oratoria
AGAGAGAGAGAGAGAGAGAGAGAGAGGGGGGGGGGAAGAGGGGGAGGGGAGAGAGGAGAGAAAGGGGAGAGAGAGAGAGAGAGAGAGAGAGAGAGAGAGAGAGAGAGAGAGAGAGAGAGAGAGAGAGAGAGAGAGAGAGAGAGAGAGAGAGAGAGAGAGAGAGAGAGAGAGAGAGAGAGAGAGAGAGAGAGAGAGAGAGAGAGAGAGAGAGAGAGAGAGAGAATCCTCTTAATATTTGAATATATTGTAAAACAAAGAGAGACCAGGAGATCTTTGCAAATGGAGAAACTGGACCAGAGGGGAGACAATGCTGAGTAGAGCATGAATACAAATATAGGCATACAGAAGGGAGGGGAGAGGGGGGAGGGACGGGGAGGGTTAGGGGGAGGGTTGGAGGAAAGAGGGGGAATGAGGAGATTGGGGGGAGGAAGGGAGGGAAGAAGATATGGGGGAGAGGGTAGGAGGAGGGATGGAGGGAAGGGAGGAGGTTAGGGGGAGGGTTGGCGGAGGGAGGGGGAATGAGGAGGTTGGGGGGAGGAAGGGAGGGATTAAGGAGATATGGGGGGAAGAATGGGAGGAGGGATGGAGGGGTGGGGAGGTTAGGGGGAGGGGGAATGAGGGGGTTGGGGGAGGAAGGGAGGGAGGAAGAAGATATGGGGGGAAGAGTAGGAGGAGTGATGGAGGGGTGGGGAGGCTAGGAGGAGGTTAGGGAGAGGAAGGGGGAATGAGGAGGTGGGGGAGGAAGGGAGGGAGGAAGAAGATATGGGGGAAGGGTGGGAGGAGGGATGGAGGGAAGGGAGGGAAGAGGTTATATGAAAGTTGGTGGAGGGATGGGGTGAGGGGAGATGGGAGAGAGGAAGGGTAAAGGAAGGAAGAGGAGGATCCGGGAGGAAGGATCGAGGAGGAGAGGAAGGAGGAGGGAGGAGGGAGGGAGTGAAGGAGGGAGAGAAAAAGAAGAGGAAGGGAGGAAAGAATGAGTAAATATGAGAGTAAGAGAGAGAGGGAGGAGAGCGTGAAAGAGAGAGTAATTGGAAGAGAGAGGGAGGGATGGAGGGAAGAAGGAAGGGAGTGAAGGAGGGAAGAAAGAAATGGAGATGCTAAATCAAGAGATTAGAGCCAAAGTTTGAGCAGCTGGAACACAAGGATGGAAGAGGGAAGGTATGAACGATAATAATTGGCATTGGAGAGGAACGAGAAGGAAAAGAGAAGGAAAATTTGGTTCTGGGTGAGGAGGCATACATACATACATACATACATATACCAAAGGCTTTTTTCCCCTTACATGGGGGGGTAGCCAAAAAGAAAAAGGCATAGAAATCACTCCCACCCATTTCATTTCCCTGTGGCGGAGGCAAAAGAACACTGCCACCAAGTATTTCTCCACTTGAGTCGTAGGAGGCGACAAAAAAGGGACGGGGGATGGGATTAGGAGTCCTACTACCTGTACCCCCAAAAGGGGACATTCCTAAAAAAGAAAGTAAAGGGTGAGGAAACAGAGGCAGAAAAAGCGACAAAGGCGGAGAGAATGACAAAGGGGAGATGGTTGGACAGAGAGATGGAAGACGAAGACGAAGAAGAAGAAAGGAAGTCCCGATTGCTGTATCACCGTTTGATCATAAGAACATAAGATTGAAGGAGTCTGCAAGAGACCATGAGGCCTCCACCAGGCAGTTCCATGTCCTCAGAAAACTAGTCCTCGGACAGTTGGTCCTCGGAAAACTAGTCCCCATACAGTTGGTCCTCAGACAACTGGTCTTCGGATAGCTGGTCCTCAGACAACTGGTCCTCGAATAGCTGGTCCTCAGACAACTGGTCCTCGAATAGCTGGTTCTCAGACAAATGGCCCTTGAACAACCGGTGTTCAGGCAGATGGTCCTCGTACAACTGATCCTCATAAAACTGGTGCTCGGGCAGTTGTTACTCAGATAACTGGCCCTCAGACAACTGGTCCTCGGGCGAATTGTCCTGAAAACTGCATACCAAGGACAACTCGCCCTCGGGGCGGGGGAGGGGGCTCACACTGGGTGGTCAAGTTTTCCTCAGAATGAATTAGAAAAAAAAAAAAATCTTATCATATCACTAGGAAAAGCATTTTTATGAACTGGTATATTTTGGTTTTAACGTTTCACTGGAAATTCTTTTTTTATTTGTGTGTTTTGACTCAAAATGTTACATCTTAAAAAAAACAATAAAAAAAAACATTGCACCTCCACTACCTGGGCCACACGTCAGATGTGCTAAAAAAAAAAAAAAAAAAAAAAAAAAAAAAAAAAAAAAATTTTTTCAGAAGCGGCACTTTAGTAGAATGGCATCGATCAAGAAATAAACAAACAAGAACTCTGCTCGAACGAGAAAAGTCTGGCGAGAGAAGGAGAGATACCGTCAAGTAATAACAGACGAGGAACGGAGCAATAACAGGGGCCGCGTACGAAAACAAGGAGTGGGGGGGAAATGTAGAAACAAAACGGGAAAGAACGAAGCGGAATGCTGGGGGGAAGGG
>NW_027467715.1:1589724-1597224 GCF_046742065.1 Oratosquilla oratoria
TTCAAAAGGCATCCCCAATTTGAGGAGTTGTTTAAGGAAGGGAAGAATAGGCCACACATTTAACAAGCCATGGGTTTGAAAATATAAAGATGGTGGCTCCAGACACAACCGAAAATCTTACAAAATTTGTAATTTTCAATTTTCCTCTTGATGCATATCATAATGATTATTTTGACAATGAGAAATTTGTATGGGTTAAACGTAGGATCATTAAAGTTGAAGGGGAATTGGTGGAGAAATCGCAGCTCATCGCACTCATGAAAGGACAGGTGACTGACAAAATATTTATAAATTGTTTAGGGGACAAGAAAATTGATATTTACAAAAAGGAACATGTAATATGCTACAAATGGAGCAGCAAATGAGGACGTATGGCATGGAAATGCAATAAAAGCTTTAAGTGTGGGTATTGTGGTGAAAGACACGCGTCCAAAGAATGCATTGACAAAATTAACGAACAATTGTTAAGCCCAATGCCTTTTAATGTTCTCATGGATCAAATTGCAAGTTACAACTTTTCCTACGGAGCTGAAATGATCATTTATGCTGATGACATACTTATACAATGCAAAACTAACGAGTCGATGAGTAATGCTTTAAGTGACCTACAACATGTGTGTAAAATATTGGGATTAGTTATAAATGAACATAAAACTAGATATCAAATAAGAATGACAAACGATGAAGAGTTCTGGTTAAATTAAGTAAAATTAAAAAAAGTGAATTGAATACTGATAAATATCTTGGTATGTATACATCATTTAGTAATACCAAAAGCCAAATATCACGTGTTAAAAACATATGTATATGTCTAGACTCAAACCTATAAGCTTGACTTCAATCGTAGGAAAAATGATGGAAACTATCATCAGAGATGCTATCGAACATCATTTAAAAAGTAACTGTTTGATAAATGATAGCCAGCCAGCATGGATTCAGACGGAAACGTTCTTGCCTGACTAACTTTCTCGAATTCTACTACACAGTCATCTCGAATTATGACAAAAGAAACATAGATTAAATATATCTAGACTTTGTAAAAACTTTTGAAACTGTTCCCCACGTAAGACTATTTACTAAATTAGCCTCACACGGAGTAAGTGGTAGCCTATTAAGTTGGACTAGAAATGGGTTAAATGATCGAAAACAGAGAGTTGTTCTAAATGGTAAAACTTCTAGATGGAAAAATGTTACGAGTGGAGTTGCTCAGGGATCCGTTCTTGGGCCACTTCTATTCATAGTATATATAAGTGGTATAGACCACGGACTAAAATCTATTGTCTCCAAATTTGCTGATGATACGAAACTGTGCGGAATGGCAAATCAATTAAATATTCAAGAAGATTATAAACTACAACAATGGTCTGAAAAATGGCTAATGAAATTTAACGCAAGTAAATGTAAGGTTATACACATAAGTAAAAATAACACTAAGTACGATTATAGGTCATTTGGAATTTTTTAACAAAAGTGGATAGTGGAAAGGATCTCGGCCTAATTATCAGTAACGATCTCAAATCATCTAAGCAGTGTATTTCAGCCTCTGAAAAAGTAAGATTCTAGGACTGATTGCGCGATCTTTTGACTCCAAAAGTCCATCTCTCATTAACAGGCTATATAAACCGTTATTTCGTCCATATTTGAAATATGCGATTTTCGTATGGTCACCGAATCTTATTAAAGATATTGATAGATTGGAAAAAGTACAATGGCGAGCCACAAAACTGATTCCAAATAAATTCTAAATCATACGAAAATCGATTCTAAATTCTAAATCATACGAAAATCGACTAAAACGTATGAATCTTTTATTCCCTAAAAAAGCGTAGACTCAGAGGTGACTTGATACAGGTTGTTAAGATTCTAAAGGGAATTGACAACCTCAAAAGTGACCAAATTTTCACACTGAATGAGAATCCGACAAATAATAATGGTCTCAAACTGTCAGAAAATAATCTCGTGGTTAAATAACGCATATTTTACACATGTTACTTTCAGTGTTCTTTAATTGCATTGATTAACCACACGTGATCCTGCATTTGTAATGTTGGGAGTGCAAAACCCCGGTCACACATAGACGACTTAGGTGTTCGTTTGAGTAGAAACGACTTCGTTGACTTTTTTTAATTTTTCGAATCTCCAAATGTCATATTACTTTTGTGTCATATATTGAGAAGCTATATGACGAACTAAGAGGCGTTAAACCTAGAATACGAATATTAGACACCACGTTGTTGAATTGTCATTAGCGTAGTCTAGAATACCGCAAGCGAAGTCGTCCTGCAGCTTTTAAAAATCAAAACATTTGATGAGAATGATGATAGTATGATAAGAGCTTTAGGTAATTAAAAAAAACACCTGGTTTCCATTACAAAACAAATTCTACTAATAGACTATAGATTTCCGTTGCACTTCATATAGCCTACTCCCTATATTCGTATTATTCATATTGATATCGTAGCATATAGCAATACTATATATCTCGCAATGCATTCTTCCCTACACAAATTATTATTAGTACGCCCTACAATATAAGATAAAATAATCAAACTCTTATCCAGTATCCATCACTGAATAGGTTTAGATCTTCCGAGGGACTGACCATTTTTATTTATTGTGTTATTACGTCATTATGCTATTGTTCTTAACGTTTCCGGAAGACATAATCAAGCGTCTTATGTCCACGTCCTAATGTTGTGTGTTTACGTCAGTTCATTAATTAACCTCTTGAGGCACACTGGCTGACGAGCTGACTTACGGGAACCGTGATTATCCCGTGTCAGCATACTACAACTTCACTGGTACTGACAACTGACGTAACCTGAGGGAGACTAATATAGTCAGAAAGCTGAATTGGTTGTGTCTTTTTAAAAATAAAATAATGTGTCTTTAACTGGGAGTAATTAGGATTAGTTTCTCTTTGAAATACGCAAAGTTATTCAGTTGTGAAAAACAGGCGTTCCCTCTGTTCCACCCTACAGTATAGATGTATTTGCAGTTCTTTGTGATCTAATCAATAGATGGAAAAAAATACTTCAATAAATGTAAGCACTTATTAGCGCTGTTTACATACGTACAATGAGCACACGCACACACGCACGCACGCACGCACACACACACATACACAATTTTACAAATACACTTTATTCTGACAGACGACTGGTTTTTATATCCGACGACGGGAAGTCCGGGAATGAGCTAAAACACTCGACCAATCCCCTCATCCCAGTTACACACTTCCTAGACTCTCTTCATGGCGTCTGTTGACAACTCGCCAGTGAGACGGGGTCACCGGAACGAGCAGTCTACGAACACCTAGAACTTCCAGAACTTCGAGACCTTCCAGAACTTCGAGACCGTCCAGAACTTCGAGACTCACCAGAACTTCGAGACCGTCCAGAACTTCCAGACCGCCCAGAACTTCCAGACCGCCAGAACTTCCAGACCTCCGCGCTGCCTTCCAGGACCTCCGCGCCGCCTTCACTCCAGGACCTCCGCGCCGCCTTCATTCCAGGACCTCCGCGCCGCCTTCATTCCAGGACCTCCGCGCCGCCTTCATTCCAGGACCTCCGCGCCGCCTTCATTCCAGGACCTCCGCGCCGCCTTCATTCCAGGACCTCCGCGCCGCCTTCATTCCAGGACCTCTGCGCCGCCTTCATTTCAGGACCTCCGCGCCGCCTTCATTCCAGGACCTCTGCGTCGCCTTCATTCCAGGACCTCCGCGCCGCCTTCATTCCAGGACCTCCACGCCGCCTTCATTCCAGGACCTCTGCGCCGCCTTCATTCCAGGACCTCCGCGCCGCCTTCATTCCAGGACCTCCGCGCCGCCTTCATTCCAGGACCTCCGCGCCGCCTTCATTCCAGGACATTCCGCGCCGCCTTCATTCCAGGACCTCTGTACGTATATATGTACGTATGTATATATATATACGTATATGCATATATACATATATATATATACATATATATATAGATATACGTATATATGTATATATATATTTACGTATATATATATATATACATATACATATATATATACGTATATATATATATATATACGTATATATATATACGTATATATATATATATATACATATATATATACATATATATATACGTATATATGTATATATATATACATATATACGTATATATATATATACGTATATATATAAATATATACGTATATATATATATATATATATATATATATATATATATATATATATATATATATATATACCTCAATGAAGGATCCCCCTGGTATGGGCGACCTGAGGATCTTGATGAATAAGATATTGCCCCAAAATGTTGAGACAATTTCTACTCAGATTCTTGGGTTCCTCTCAGACCATCCGCGCGCCTCAGAAGCTTTCGCGGAGATGGTCATCGAGTTTGCAAGTCTTCGGCCCATGTACGCAGAAACCTACGCTAAGCTTTGCCAATTGCTCCGGCAGAAGCTACATAACCCTATCGCCGAGGACTACGACCAGATGAAGAGCTCTTGCAGAAAGCAGTGCTTCGATTACGGAAACCAACAGGGCTCTGAGACCAGGAGGAAGTATGTCGGGCTGTGCAAATTCCTCGAATGCTTGTACAACCAGGGAATGGTCCCATCAGGTGGCGTCGTCTCGTGCGCGAAGAGTCTCCTCAAGAAGAATGACGAAACTTCGATCGAGGCGGTCTCCGTTCTCCTGATGACCGGCGGTAGGAGACTGGACCAGTCAGTCCGATCCGCCCCTGAGGTCGCTACAACTATAACTTCTCTATACACAAAGGATTGTATAGGAAAGTCCTCCTCGTCGACTCAAGTACCTTCTCTTAGATCTCCCCGAACTAAGGGAACGAGGCTGGGTGCCAAGAGGCACGTCAAAGTGCCACGTCGTCAGAGGGCCTCATTGAACACAGAAGCCAATAAAGAAGTCTGACTCCAGAAATGGTCACAATCTGGTCTGGCGTCGCCAGTATCTCGTGCCATGCAACTCACGCCCTTAGGCCGGTGACAGTACTCCACCTTCAGCAAGCTCCTCTCCATCAGGTTTGCGATCATATGAAAGGGAAATACTTTTCCTTTGAAACCGTCTGTTGGCCTCAGAGACAAGAAGATCATTTTGTATTTTCCAGTCAGAAGTTCTGCCCAGAGACGGCTTCGTGGAAACACAGGCATCAAAAGTTCGACAAACGCTTGAACAGAAAAAGAGTACAAGTTCACTGGTCACTCCTTCACGGTCTATTACTTCTCTTGAAGAACAGATCTCAGCATCATCGCCTTCCTTTCGAGGGCTGCCCCTAAGCTGAATAAAATCGCTTGGCGCCGACTGAGTCGTCGGACAAATGTCGCCGCTGGACTCCAAGGACCCGAGTTACGGAGTGAGAGCGACAACGCTCCCCATATCAAAATTCGCCAAGGTCGACAGAAGAGGCCGAAGGCGGGGCGGGAGGGGAAGGAAGGGGATGGGAGGGAGCATCCAAAGAGTTCCATAATGTACTTTTTTACAGAATTACAATAAGTATTATTATTAGTAGTAGTATTACTGTTACCATTATTATCATTACTATCACCATTGTCATTACTCCTACTACTACTACTACTATTATTATTACTAATATGATTATTACTATTACTATTATTATTACTACTATTATCATCATCATCATCATTATTATTATCATATCATAAGGAGAAGGCATGGGCCTGATAAAGAACAAAATATTTACATCCTAAAAGCTTTTATAGAGAGATTGAGAGAAGAGGAAGGAGGTGAAGGACGAGGAACAAAAAAAAAAAGAAAGAAAAAATAGAAGAGGAAGAAGAGGAAGAAGAAGGGGAAGACGAAGAAGAAAAAAAAATGATGATGATGATGATGATAAAGAAGAAGAAGAAGAAGAGGAATGTCATATCAGCAATACACTCGAGGTTTCTGCTCTTATTTAGAAACAAAGCGGAAAGGCGGGCTCAAACAGCTCGCTCGGGCTATTGTTTTATAAACACTCTACCTATAAAATGCAACAACCCGTCTTCTACCCCTCTTTCTACCCTCTTTTCTACCAGACTCTTACAAAAATGTCAGATTGCAAATTAACTACACTAAAACAAAACTAATGTATATGAATAGACGAAATAACAACAACCATTGTATTTTTGAATAAAATTAGAATTAATAGAGTGACAAGATTCAAGTACTTAGGAGTAATAACAGCAAATGAAAAAAAAATGATGAAATTAAGGCGAGAATATCGGCTGGTAATGGGAGATTCTTTAGTTTACAAGATATCATGAAAATAAAATACATATCAGGAGCAACCAAGCTGCGAACCTATAATTCAATAATACGACTCATAACTTTATATGACTCTGAAAGTTGGATATTAACAAAAGAATTAGAACAATGGTTGATGGTACTCTAAAACACAATACTAAGAACTATTACATGACCCATCTTTGACAGAGAAGAAAACCAGTGGAGAAGAAGGCACAACTGGGAAATCAGGGCTTAGGCAATAGACTAAACAGGAGAGAATCAATGGAGGTTGTTAAGAGAAATAAGTTAAGATGGGCAGGGCATGTTCTACGCATGAGGGAGACCAGGATGCCAAGAAAGATGATGGACGCGCGTGTGGAAGGGAGAAGACCAACAGCAAGACCTCAGGTGAGGTGGATTGATAGCTTAAAGGATGAGGTGGGGGAAGAGAAATAGTGACGGTCCAGAAAACTGGATAGAACTTGCACAAGACAGAAGAAGATAACGAGCCTTGATGTTGGGGAATATGGATCTCTAAGAGGTCAAAGATCCACTGGAGTAGTATAGTAAATATAAGTGTGTATGTATATGTATATATATATATATATATATATATATATATATATATATATATATATATATATACACGCATAAACATATATACATACATATGTTTTAATAAGAGTGAGTATTTTGTGGGCAGTGAGTCATATAATGTTCTCTTAATTCATCTTCTAAAAATATTAA
Source organism: Oratosquilla oratoria (assembly GCF_046742065.1). NCBI lineage: Eukaryota > Metazoa > Arthropoda > Malacostraca > Stomatopoda > Squillidae > Oratosquilla > Oratosquilla oratoria. The sequence continues at coordinate 1,596,714 of NW_027467715.1, forward strand.
CAAATCTAAAACTGGGACTCGGGTAAATAAACTAGTAATATCAAAACAAACAAGTTTGAAATCAAAAGTGATATTTTGTCCACGTAACTTTTCAATGAGGTCAACATACGTTTTGGATTCAAAATTTGAATTTAATGGTGGATTCTATATGCAGATATTTGGAATGGGAATGGGGAATCACCTGTCTCCACTCTTGAGTAATTTGAATATGAACCTTTTTTGAAAGAGATATTTTTCCAAAAATTTCTTCCAAAGAATATCCTTTGGCATGGATATATAGATGATATATTGTGCATGTGGCGTAATGACCAATATTTAGAACATTTTTATGTTAAAATTAAATAGTTTGGTGCCGTCTATTAAATTTACCATGGAGATTGAACATGATAATAGTCTGCCCTTTATAGATATCATGATTTATAGATCTGGTAAGAATTTTAAGTTGGAGGTTTATAAGAAAACAACTAATGTTCTTTCATATATTCAATTTTACTCATATCACCATCTCATG
>NW_027467715.1:1602224-1607224 GCF_046742065.1 Oratosquilla oratoria
ACATAAACACAGGGGAAGGCTCGGAACCCTGTACACTCTAACGTTTCGTTCGTGTAGAACTTCTTCAGAGAGTGTATGTAGAACTGCAATTGGAGTATATGTACTAAATCTAATTATCTTTTCGGACACTTGGGAAAGGTCGTTTTTCTGGCGTGTTTTAAAATTAAAATACTAGTTTCTTTAGCTAAATTGATAAACCCTCCTCGATGATTCGATGAATTATTAGTAGAAATATATGCTGATTCAACAATTCTTCTAGTGAATTTATCAAAACCTTTATGTAGCACTTCAGCTTCTCTCCAGTTTGGTAAATGATCGAATTTTTCCGCATGAACTACTAAAGAATTAGATGTCCTATGTGCTTTTATGTCGATTTTGTGTTCATAAATTCTTTTTTCTAATCCTCTTGACGATTCGCCATAATAAGCCATTGAGCAACTATTGCACGGGATTTTGTATACGACGCTGTTTTCGGAATTGCTCTCTTTTCAGAAGTCTTTATTAAATCACCTATCCTCTTGTTAGTTATTTTAGCTATGTTTGTACCCGATTTTGTTAAATATTTGTCTATTATTGGTGACGTTTCTGAGCCAGGTACCGATATAAAATTTGTATTATTTTTATCATTTCTCTCTTTCTTTCCGCGATTGTAAATATTTATTGCTTTTCTTTTTGTTCTTTTCAACATTCCCTCTGGATATCCAAGTTTGTCAAAGGTTTTCATAATGTAATCAAATTCGCCTTCTATGTATTCATTACTACAGATTCGTAGTGCCCTGAGAAAAAATCCTATTACTATACCACTCTTTGTCCTATCATCATGTGCGGAGAAGTAATGTACTAAATCCTCTTTGTTTGTTTCCTTTCTGTATACTGAGAAAGTTACAGTTTTTTCCACTCGTCGTATTAACGTATCTAGGAAGGGCAATTGTCCGTTTTGTTCCTCTTCTATGGTGAACTGAATATCGCTGTTGACCGCGTTAAGCATTCTCACTTTATTATTTACATTGGTGTTTTCGGGGATGATTGCGAGGACGTCGTCTACATATCTAAACCAGTGTGATCCCCTACCATTGATTCTGATGAAGTATTCTTTTTCTAATAACTCCATATATAGACAGGCCATCGCTGCACTTAAAGGACTACCCATAGCGAGACCTCTATGTTGTTCATATTCGTCACCATTAAAAGTAAACGCACCGAAATTTACGCATAAATCTATCAATTCTATATAATCTTGTTTTCTTATGGGTAGGTCAGTATCGTTCATATCTTTTATTACTCTCTTTACTGCTTCTAACGCACCGTTAGTGGAAATATTTGTATATAACGCCTTGACATCATAGCTTACTAACTTTTTCCCCGTGAAATCTAAATCTTTTAGTCTTGTCAAAAGATCGTTAGAATTTTTCAAATGTGTATTGCTGATCGATCCCATTGCCTGTGATAGCGGTTTGGCTAGACATTTCGCTAGTCTGTGGGGTGCACTGCCAACCCCTGAAGTTATGGGTCGCATTGGAACGTTGGGTTTGTGAATTTTTGTAATACCGCGCATTCTGGGAGGATTGGGGTATTCCTCCAGAAGTCCCATTAATTTCTTTCCTTTTTCAGTTTTATTAAGAATTTTTCTGGCATGTTTTTTGAATTGATCTGCTTCATTCGTTACGAAACCTATATGTTTTTTGCGATAAGTATTGTCGTCATCTAAGAGCTCTAACATTTTACTGATATAGTCCTCTTTTGATAAGATCACGATACCACCTCCTTTATCTGCATTGGTGATTACTATGTCTTTGTCTAAACCTAGATTTATTAAAGCTTTCTTGAATCTTCTGGGGATGACGCATTCGTTTTTAATGGCTAACGCTTGGTAACATGTAACAATCCCCTGTTTGAATCCTTTTTCAATATCGCTGTCACTCCATCTATAGTTTCTCTTAATAAAATCTGTGAATCCCCTTGTGTTAATACCAGTGTCGAATTTAAGTCCTAGCGATAGAGCTTGAATTTCAGTATTCGATAATCTCCTATCTGAAAGATTTGTTATTATTTCACACCTTCCAATTTTATTCCAATCGCTGTTGTCACATAGACTGTTTAATTTTCGCTCTAATCTTTCATTTTGTGATGTCTTTTCTTTTTCTAATTTATAAGTTAGGTGTGATGGTAATTGCACTCCAAATCTACAAGTACATTTATGAGTCGGTGGGCATATGTCTGATGGGCAAATGTCCGGTGACCAAATATCCGGTGTCGGTGTTCCGTTCTTATGGACCTGTTTCCATATTAGTGTTTTCACTTTATCACGTAATGTTTCTATTTTGTTGTCCAAATCTTTACAAGCTTCTTCTAAATAAACTTTAGCACACTTACCGAATGGGTTGTTCTCACTAACCAGTTGTTTCGGAGCCGATTTAGGAAGGACCTTTTCTTCCAAGCAATCCTGTAGAAATTTACGTTGTAGTACACATCTATCCAACTTGCGTCTTCTGTGGTATTCGAGGAGGGTTTATCAATTTAGCTAAAGAAACTAGTATTTTAATTTTAAAACACGCCAGAAAAACGACCTTTCCCAAGTGTCCGAAAAGATAATTAGATTTAGTACATAAACTCCAATTGCAGTTCTACATACACTCTCTGAAGAAGTTCTACACGAACGAAACGTTAGAGTGTACAGGGTTCCGAGCCTTCCCCTGTGTTTATGTTCTCCATCATCCAAATAATTTTTCTAAAATACTTATCAATATATATATATATATATATATATATATATATATATATATATATATACATATATATATCAAGTACTACTATTGCACAGGACGTTCGCACCCAGCTTTCTGGCTCCGCTAGCGGAGGCCATTGCTTTCTTTATAACCTAACATTTTATATTGGACAAATATATCAAAACTAGAAACCTAACATTGTATATAGGACAAATATATCAACTATTGACTTATTCAATGCAGTATAAGTTAATATAAATTTTTATAGTGAAATAAAAAACTATTTTTAAGGCTTTGTTATGCATTGAAATGCCAATTTTAGCCGGAGTTAACAGGTATTATTGTATGAGGTTAGTGGACACCAGGGTTGGCGATTTTTGTTATTTAAATCAGATTTATTTGATTTAAATAGTTTTTATAGATTTTAAATATTGTGGGATTTCTATCTGATATGCGATCTGATTGCTAAAGGACATTTTTAGCATATCAATATAAGAGCAGTGTTATATAGGCTTGCCACAAGTATACAAGGAACGGTATAGGCCTACATGTAGTATATATTACTGTGCAGCCCACAAGTTTCAACAAGATTCTTATTGAAACTTGTTCTAGGTAAGCAACTTCTCACTGAGTCAGTTGCTGCTTTGGAATCAACCAGGAAGGATGTCTTCTGGACCTGGCAGAGTGGTTCCTTCAGGCAGAAAAAATGATGCTCTCTGGAATTATTTTGAAAAACTACCAAAAACTGCTGGCAAAGGGTACCGAGCTAAATGGAAAGACTGCAGCCAGGAACTACAGGGCATTAAGTCAAGATTAGAATCTCACAGAGATAAATGCCAAGGTCAGCCACAGCATACAAAAGAAATTGATGACCCAGGTAAATAATTTTACTTATATTGTGTGCATTTCTCCCTTTTCATACGCAACTATATAAAGTTGGTGAACAATGGAGAGCATGTGCAATAAAAATGTGAAGGCCTAAAGAGATGATACTTCAACTTCATTACTTTTTAATTTGGTTTTTATTCATTTTATTTAACATTGTGTATTATATTTCATAGGTTGTATTGGAATTCAATCCACATGGGATTCAGCCCAAAGGGATTTAGCCTAACCTAACCCAACTAACCCATTATTTTTAGTGAATTTAAAAGTGGACTGAATCCTGTGTGGACTGAATTCCAAGCCCACCTATTTCATATCCTGTTAATTTTTTCCAAATGATTTAGTGGCTTGTGTGAATATGATCATTATCTAAAAAAATAACTACTGTACTCAAAAGTAGCCTAAATCACACTGTATTCATTCATTTATTTATTCATTTATAAATTATGCAATATGCTAAAATTTTCCGTTTCCATTTCAGGATCTGTATCAACAGCTTGAATCCCTTCATCATCGGCTCCACTTGAATTATCTGCAAACCTGGAGAATTCTTAATAATCAATTTCTTGAATGTGAATGTAGTCTTCAACAATTCATGCACATTCAAGAAATTGATTATTAAGAATTCTCCAAAAAATTCATGTGGCTGCATATACAAGGTTCCTTGTAAAGATTGTGGGAATTTTTATGTAGGGCAAACAGGTAAAGATCTCTCAACTAGAATAAATCAACATAGATATAGTGTCAGAACAGGACAAGACTCTAATGCTATATTTGTGCACATGAGGGATCATAATCATTGTATAGACTGGACTAAGGCATCGTCAATTTTATCATGTAATCCTGTTGTTAACAGGAACATCATTGAAAGTAGCCTTATCAAACAAACTGAGTCAGTCAATTTGAACATAAGTAATGGTTTGTATAAATTAGATAATTACATAATTAAGAACATTTGTAAACAATTCGGTATAGGAGATTTTGGTTAACCCCAAGAGTGGACAAATGGCATGGTTCCGTGTGGGACCTTGTGACCTCTCCTAATTTTCCGTGTGGTGCCTTGTGACCTCTCCTATATTTTTTTCGTATGACGCCTTGTCACCTCTCCTAGGTTTACACTTTTCCGTTTATATTATCTTTGTATTGTACTTTTGTCTGTATTCTCCCCTGAGGATGTGAATTACACGAAAGCGCTTGGGATTTCTGTGTTTCTTTTTCTTAAGTGGTTACCAGCATATTTCTGATCACGTGTTCAAGTGATTTATTTGCAAATATATACATATATATACATATATATATTTATATATATATATACATATAAACAGTATATATATATATATACAGTATATATATACATATATTCTATGTACATATATGTGTATATATATA
>NW_027467715.1:1614724-1622224 GCF_046742065.1 Oratosquilla oratoria
CAGGTTATTTGGAAATTCGTTAACAAAAGTGGATAGTGGAAAGGATCTCGGCGTAATTATCAGTAACGATCTCAAATCATCTAAGCAGTGTATTTCAGCCTCTGAGAAAGCAAATAAGATTCTAGGACTGATTGCGCCATCTTTTGACCTCAAAAGTCCATCTCTCATTAACAGGCTATATGAATCGTTAGTTCGTCCACATTTGGAATATGCTGTTTCCGTATGGTCACCGAATCTTATTAAAGATATTGATAGATTGGAAAAAGTACAATGGCGAGCCACAAAACTGATTCCAAATAAATTCTAAATCATACGAAAATCTATTCTAAATTCTAAATCATACGAAAATCGACTAAAACGTATGAATCTTTTATTCCCTAAAAAAGCGTAGACTCAGAGGTGACTTGATGCAGGTTTTTAAGATTCTAAAGGGAATTGACAACCTCAAAGGTGACCAAATTTTCACACTGAATGAGAATCCGACAAATAATAATGGTCTCAAACTGTCAGAAAATAATCTCGTGGTTAAATAACGCATATTTTACACATGTTACTTTCAGTGTTCTTTAATTGCATTGATTAACCACACGTGATCCTGCATTTGTAATGTTGGGAGTGCAAAACCCCGGTCACACATAGACGACTTAGGTGTTCGTTTGAGTAGAAACGACTTCGTTGACTTTTTTTAATTTTTCGAATCTCCAAATGTCATATTACTTTTGTGTCATATATTGAGAAGCTATATGACGAACTAAGAGGCGTTAAACCTAGAATACGAATATTAGACACCACGTTGTTGAATTGTCATTAGCGTAGTCTAGAATACCGCAAGCGAAGTCGTCCTGCAGCTTTTAAAAATCAAAACATTTGATGAGAATCATGATAGTATGATAAGAGCTTTAGGTAATTAAAAAAAACCCACCTGGTTTCCATTACAAAACAAATTCTACTTATAGACTATAGATTTCCGTTGCACTTCGTATAGCCTACACCCTATATTCGTATTATTCATATTGATATCGTAGCATATAGCAATACTATATATCTCGCAATGCATTCTTCCCTACACAAATTATTATTAGTACGCCCTACAATATAAGATAAAATAATCAAACTCTTATCCAGTATCCATCACTGAATAGGTTTAGATCTTCCGAGGGACTGACCATTTTTATTTATTGTGTTATTACGTCATTATGCTATTGTTCTTAACGTTTCCGGAAGACATAATCAAGCGTCTTATGTCCAAGTCCTAATGTTGTGTGTTTACGTCAGTTCATTAATTAACCTCTTGAGGCACACTGGCTGACGAGCTGACTTACGGGAACCGTGATTATCCCGTGTCAGCATACTACAACTTCACTGGTGCTGACAACTGACGTCACCTGAGGGAGACTAATATAGTCAGACAGCTGAGTTGGTTGTGTCTTTTTAAAAATACAATAATGTGTCTTTAACTGGGAGTAATTAGGATTAGTTTCTCTTTGAAATACGCAAAGTTATTCAGTTGTGAAAAACAGGCGTTTCCTCTGTTCCACCCTACAGTATAGATGTATTTGCAGTTCTTTATGATCTAATCGATGGAAAAAAAATACTTCAATAAATGTAAGCACTTATGAGCGCTCTGTTTACATACGTACAATGAGCACTCGCACACGCACACACACGCAGACACACACACACACACACACACACACACACACACACACACACACAATTTTACAAATACACTTTATTCTGACAGACGACTGGTTTTTATATTCGAGTACGGGAAGTCCCGGAATGAGCTAAAACACTCGACCAATTCCCTCATCCCAGTTACACACTTCCTAGACTCTCTTCATGGCGTCTGTTGACAACTCACCAGTGAGACGGGGTCACCGGAACGAGCAGTCTACGAACACCTAGAACTTCCAGAACTTCGAGACCTTCCAGAACTTCGAGACCGTCCAGAACTTCGAGACTCCCCAGAACTTCGAGACCGTCCAGAACTTCCAGACCGCCCAGAACTTCCAGACCGCCAGAACTTCCAGACCTCCGCGCTGCCTTCCAGGACCTCCGCGCCGCCTTCACTCCAGGACCTCCGCGCCGCCTTCATTCCAGGACCTCCGCGCCGCCTTCATTCCAGGACCTCCGCGCCGCCTTCATTCCAGGACCTCCGCGCCGCCTTCACTCCAGGACCTCCGCGCCGCCTTCATTCCAGGACCTCCGCGCCGCCTTCATTCCAGGACCTCTGCGCCGCCTTCATTTCAGGACCTCCGCGCCGCCTTCATTCCAGGACCTCCGCGCCGCCTTCATTCCAGGACCTCCGCGCCGCCTTCATTCCAGGACCTCCGCGCCGCCTTCATTCCAGGACCTCCGCGCCGCCTTCATTCCAGGACCTCCGCGCCGCCTTCATTCCAGGACCTCCGCGCCGCCTTCATTCCAGGACCTCTGCGCCGCCTTCATTCCAGGACCTCCGCGCCGCCTTCATTCCAGGACATTCCGCGCCGCCTTCATTCCAGGACATTCCGCGCCGCCTTCATTCCAGGACCTCTGTACGTATATATGTACGTATGTATATATATATACGTATATGCATATATACATATATATATACATATATATATAGATATACTTATATATGTATATATATATATATATACGTATATATATATATATATATATATATATATACATATACATATATATATATATATATATACGTATATATATACATATATATACGTATATATATATACATATATGCATACATATATATATACATATATATATATACGTATATATGTATATATATATATATATATATATACGTATATATATATATATACGTATATATATATATATATATATACATATATATATATATATATATATATATATATATATATATATATATATATATATATATATATATATATATACCTCAATGAAGGATCCCCCTGTAATGGGCGACCTGAGGATCTTGATGAATAAGATATTGCCCCAAAATGTTGAGACAATTTCTACTCAGATTCTTGGGTTCCTCTCAGACCATCCGCGCGCCTCAGAAGCTTTCGCGGAGATGGTCATCGAGTTTGCAAGTCTTCGGCCCATGTACGCAGAAACCTACGCTAAGCTTTGCCAATTGCTCCGGCAGAAGCTACATAACCCTATCGCCGAGGACTACGACCAGATGAAGAGCTCTTGCAGAAAGCAGTGCTTCGATTACGGAAACCAACAGGGCCCTGAGACCAGGAGGAAGTATGTCGGGCTGTGCAAATTCCTCGAATGCTTGTATAACCAGGGAATGGTCCCATCAGGTGGCGTCGTCTCGTGCGCGAAGTCTCTCCTCAAGAAAAATGACGAAACTTCGATCGAGGCGGTCTCCGTTCTCCTGATGACCGGCGGTAGGAGACTGGACCAGTCAGTCCGATCCGCCCCTGAGGTCGCTACAACTATAACTTCTCTATACACAAAGGATTGTATAGGAAAGTCCTCCTCGTCGACTCAAGTACCTTCTCTTAGATCTCCCCGAACTAAGGGAACGAGGCTGGGTGCCAAGAGGCACGTCAAAGTGCCACGTCGTAAGAGGGCCTCATTGAACACAGAAGCCAACAAAGAAGTCTGACTCCAGAAATGGTCACAATCTGGTCTGGCGTCGCCAGTATCTCGTGCCATGCAACTCACGCCCTTAGGCCAGTGACAGTACTCCTCCTCCAGCAAGCTCCTCTCCATCAGGTTTGCGATCATATGAAAGGGAAATACTTTTCCTTTGAAACCGTCTGTTGGCCTCAGAGACAAGAAGATCATTTTGTATTTTCCAGTCAGAAGTTCTGCCCAGAGACGGCTTCGTGGAAACACAGGCATCAAAAGTTCGACAAACGCTTGAACAGAAAAAGAGTACAAGTTCACTGGTCACTCCTTCACGGTCTATTACTTCTCTTGAAGAACAGATCTCAGCATCATCGCCTTCCTTTCGAGGGCTGCCCCTAAGCTGAATAAAATCGCTTGGCGCCGACTGAGTCGTCGGACAAATGTCGCCGCTGGACTCCAAGGACCCGAGTTACGGAGTGAGAGCGACAACGCTCCCCATATCAAAATTCGCCAAGGTCGACAGAAGAGGCCGAAGGCGGGGCGGGAGGGGAAGGAAGGGGATGGGAGGGAGCATCCAAAGAGTTCCATAATGTACTTTTTTACAGAATTACAATAAGTATTATTATTAGTAGTAGTATTACTGTTACCATTATTATCATTACTATCACCATTGTCATTACTCCTACTACTACTACTACTATTATTATTACTAATATGATTATTACTATTACTATTATTATTACTACTATTATCATCATCATCATCATTATTATTATCATATCATAAGGAGAAGGCATGGGCCTGATAAAGAACAAAATATTTACATCCTAAAAGCTTTTATAGAGAGATTGAGAGAAGAGGAAGGAGGTGAAGGACGAGGAACAAAAAAAAAAGAAAGAAAAAATAGAAGAGGAAGAAGAGGAAGAAGAAGGGGAAGACGAAGAAGAAAAAAAAATGATGATGATGATGATGATAAAGAAGAAGAAGAAGAAGAAGAGGAATGTCATATCAGCAATACACTCGAGGTTTCTGCTCTTATTTAGAAACAAAGCGGAAAGGCGGGCTCAAACAGCTCGCTCGGGCTATTGTTTTATAAACACTCTACCTATAAAATGCAACAACCCGTCTTCTACCCCTCTTTCTACCCTCTTTTCTACCAGACTCTTACAAAAATGTCAGATTGCAAATTAACTACACTAAAACAAAACTAATGTATATGAATAGACGAAATAACAACAACCATTGTATTTTTGAATAAAATTAGAATTAATAGAGTGACAAGATTCAAGTACTTAGGAGTAATAACAGCAAATGAAAACAAAAAAAAATGATGAAATTAAGGCGAGAATATCGGCTGGTAATGGGAGATTCTTTAGTTTACAAGATATCATGAAAATAAAATACATATCAGGAGCAACCAAGCTGCGAACCTATAATTCAATAATACGACTCATAACTTTATATGACTCTGAAAGTTAGATATTAACAAAAGAATTAGAACAATGGTTGATGGTACTCTAAAACACAATACTAAGAACTATTACATGACCCATCTTTGACAGAGAAGAAAACCAGTGGAGAAGAAGGCACAACTGGGAAATCAGGGCTTAGGCAATAGACTAAACAGGAGAGAATCAATGGAGGTTGTTAAGAGAAATAAGTTAAGATGGGCAGGGCATGTTCTACGCATGAGGGAGACCAGGATGCCAAGAAAGATGATGGACGCGCGTGTGGAAGGGAGAAGACCAACAGCAAGACCTCAGGTGAGGTGGATTGATAGCTTAAAGGATGAGGTGGGGGAAGAGAAATAGTGACGGTCCAGAAAACTGGATAGAACTTGCACAAGACAGAAGAAGATAACGAGCCTTGATGTTGGGGAATATGGATCTCTAAGAGGTCAAAGATCCACTGGAGTAGTATAGTAAATATAAGTGTGTATGTATATGTATATATATATATATATATATATATATATATATATATATACACACGCATAAACATATATACATACATATGTTTTAATAAGAGTGAGTATTTTGTGGGCAGTGAGTCATATAATGTTCTCTTAATTCATCTTCTAAAAATATTAACAAATCTAAAACTGGGACTCGGGTAAATAAACTAGTAATATCAAAACAAACAAGTTTGAAATCAAAAGTGATATTTTGTCCACGTAACTTTTCAATGAGGTCAACATACGTTTTGGATTCAAAATTTGAATTTAATGGTGGATTCTATATGCAGATATTTGGAATGGGAATGGGGAATCACCTGTCTCCACTCTTGAGTAATTTGAATATGAACCTTTTTTGAAAGAGATATTTTTCCAAAAATTTCTTCCAAAGAATATCCTTTGGCATGGATATATAGATGATATATTGTGCATGTGGCGTAATGACCAATATTTAGAACATTTTTATGTTAAAATTAAATAGTTTGGTGCCGTCTATTAAATTTACCATGGAGATTGAACATGATAATAGTCTGCCCTTTATAGATATTATGATTTATAGATCTGGTAAGAATTTTAAGTTGGAGGTTTATAAGAAAACAACTAATGTTCTTTCATATATTCAATTTTACTCATATCACCATCTCATGACCAAAATTTAAGTTGTTTTTTCAATTCTTTTAAGAGCATTTTGAGTTTGCTACCTTGAATTTTTAGATAATGAAATAGAAAAAAATATGACATTGGAAATAAATTAAAATATTACAAATATATAATTGATAATGCATAGCTAATAGCTAAGAAATCTTTTTATGGCACTCCAAGCTTTTGTGCAAAAGCTGAGCAATATCTATACAGTACACCAACTCCTTCTCTTCAATGAAAAAACTGAGGCACTCTTGATGTCTGTTGCGGCAAAAGGTGATGCGAGCACTGTCAGAGAGGAGGTTCTTTTCCTTCAATCTGGATGCCAATAGCTCGGCAGAGGACTTTGACAAGCTGAGATCGCGAACTAGATCATTTAGCTCCTTTTTGGAGCATCATCGTTAAGAAACACTTCTTCTTCTTCTTCTTCTTCTTCATTTTCTGGAACACTGGAGGAATCTTCGTCAATGATGTCAGGAAGTTCTCCAAAGACAGGTACTGGAATTTCATCACAGTGAGCTACAGGACGACGTGCTGATTCAAGATCAGGATACTTGAGGCTGCTTCGGTTCCTTCTGTTGATCCCAGTCACATCAACTGCGCAGAAGTAGCAGTCAGTGACATGGTTTGTCGACTCCCTCTAAACAATGAGAAATCTAAGCTTCAGACAACTCTTATTGCCTTTGGTCTATTGGCGTAGATACTCGGTCCATGACTTGCATACCATATTGCGCTCAAGATCTATCCTGGTCACCAAGTTTAACACCAGAATAAGAATGGTAAGCACACTTAATGAAACTTGTGACTTGATTCCTGTTAGGTACATTGGTGTATTCACTGCAAATGTAGCAGAAAACGCCAGGCTTATTTTTGCAAAATCTTCTAGCTGGAGCCATTTCATTCACCGGTGATATAAGAAAACAATTAGTCAAAAGATGTCACATCCAAAATCTTCAGAATTCGTTTATTGCAATAAATATGAAAGGATTTTGCATCATACCACGTTAAAAAATACCCGTACATGTAAACAAAAACTTCAAAAAACAAACATGTAGCTTACTTCAGAAATTTGACCTAATTAAGCAAAAACAATTTGATTTTTGGATTGAGCACATTAAAATTATCCTACTTCAGCTAAAAAAAAAAGACTTAAACAATAATTTTGATGTTCACTAGTGCAATACATATATATATATATATATATATATATATATATATATGTATATATATATATACTAATATGTATCTATACATATGCATATATATACATATATATCAATATACACGTACATATGAATGCATGTACATATGTGTATATATATACATAT
>NW_027467715.1:1627224-1634724 GCF_046742065.1 Oratosquilla oratoria
CCGATGATATGATTTGTAGATTTGACAGTAAGCCATCTTTTCTGAGGAGACCACGTTTAAAACAGATATTACATTCCACAAGGAAGTAAATACACAGGGAAACCATAAAAAATAGACCCACTGATCATGTCATTGAAGAGAAAGAGCTGGGGATCAAATCTGGGGAACATTTCTGGCATTTTGGGAACTAAAGGACTCTGGAGGCGTCATCGCAGACCAGCACTCACCCTTCTCTACCGGTTCCGGGATCAGAGTATGCCATCTATACAGGTATCTCGTTTCCCCGTTTGTTGCTTTTCGGTTGCTTTTTATTAGTGAAGGGGACGTATCTCCAAGTAGTATTGGGATCAGTCGGAGACCGTACGGTATGAAACAAGAGGAGACTCCAAACCAAACCAAGTGACCACCAAAACAAATAAACAAACACACATTTTGTTATGTACAACGTTACATTATTTTTATTCAGCTGAGGGGCAGATCCCCAGACGAAGTGCATTGGATAGAGATGTATTTTGAAGCGTTCCACCATTGCAAATTTGTCAGTTCACCCTGTCCATCCAAGTTTTAGGTCAGCTTCGTTGGCTGTCGTGTTTTGTGATGCGTCAGTCATTACATGTACTGTTCCTCCGCACCTAACGCTTAAGAAGTGTACTTTTCCCCTGGATTACTTTTCAAAAATTATTTTTGCGCACCTGGTCCTATTGATAAGTTCTTTCTTTCGCTATACTTACTGCACTTGACCTCTTGTTCGAGCTGGTAGCGTCTGCTTCAGATGGTCAGTCATGCCGAGTTTCTTCAATGCGAACCGTCTAGGTTCTCTGATGCGTATTATTCTATCCATGTGAATTCCTGATAACTTCTTTTCAACAAAATTTCTTCCTTTAAGACTGACTAATCGCCGTTTTGGTCGGAGCTCACTGCATGCTTTCGTTTTTATCTATTTCGTTCTTTCTTATTTTCTCAGTTTAATTCTCCTCAAGATCTCTTATTTGAAGGTCTTTATATTGTGTGTTTATGCATCCAGCTCCGCTCCCTCAGCTCGAGTAGATCGAGGAGTTGGAACTTGTGCCGAGGCGAAGGAGGTCCTTCCTTTACGATTTCTTCCAGATTCAGGTACAGAGAATCGATGATCAAGGCGACCTCTGGAGCGAATCGGACTGACTGGTCCAGTCTCCTGCCGCCGGTCAATAGTAGAGTACAGACCGCCTCAAGAGATGTCTCATCTTCTCTCATGAGAAGGTGCTTTGCGCATGTGACAATAAGAACTGAGGGGAGCATTCCCTGATTGTATAAGCATCCGATAAATTTACACAGCCCTAGGTACTTCTTCCTTATCAGCATTTGGGAAAATTCACAGGCCATACCCTCTTTGGATTCATCCTGATCAAGATTCCTTGCTAGCTGTTCTTTACATGAGGTCTTTATTTTGTTTAGGAAGTCTTCAGCAAGAGAGCCGTCGAGCTTCTGCCGGACCAGTGGGCACAGCTGAGCGTAGCTGTGGGCATGGGACGGCTGAAGGCTGGCCAATTCAATGAACAGCTTGGCTGATGCTTCCAATTCCTCCGGGTGATCTGACAGCAAGTCAGATATTTGCCCAGACAATGCCTCTAAAGTCTGAGGAGATAGTTTGTTCAAAAGGGCGTTTAGACGGGCCTTGGCAGTGGACTCTTCCAAGATATTTTGTTGCCCCTTTTGCTCTCTCTTGTCATCATCGTTGTCCATATCAACAGCTCTTTCTTTAGCCTTCATAATATCCATTGCTTGGGTGTTCGTAATCCCTTTTAGAATCCCTTTCCTCCAAGACAATTCATTCCTATTTCTATTATTATCGTTTACCACCTCCTTACCAGCCATTTGCCTCCAATTCATGGGCGTAGAGCTGTCGACCCCTGGTTTAGATCGATCTAGAATTTGGCCCTCTTTTATATCATTCCCTTTAGCTTCGACCTTTGTCCTCCATTGTCGAGTTCGTCTCTCCAGTAGGCTCTGGAACATGCTAATGTGGGACATCGCGACCTCCTCATCTTCTAGTAGCCTCTTAATAGACGAGTAGATGAGAGACATCGCCTTGATGCCTGCGGGGGACCTCTTGGCTATTTCGTCCAGCCGTTCCCCGCAGGTGGTCAACAGGGCGTTGACGGCTTCCAAAGCCGTCTCCTCCTTCTTGTTGAGCAAGACCATAGCGCAGGAGGCGATGCGCTCAGGAGGTAGTTTATCTATGTTGAAGAGGCATCCTATGAACTGACATAGTGATACAAACCTCCTCTTTGATAGTCCATTAGTCCTTTTGCAATGGATCGAATTTGTTGGCATGGCTCCTTTGGGTGAGTTAACCATCGTTTTGGAACACGGAGATGGAGGACTTCTTTGATAGTCTTCAAATAGCCTCTAGCAACCGATTCTTATGCGGCGCTCGAAGGCCTCGGCCGAGGGCTCTTGAAGCCTCTGGCGCACCAGGTCGCACAACTTAGCATAAGACCTCGAGTTCAGTGGCTGTAGGGTAGCGAGTTCGACTATAAGCTCAGCCGACGCCTCGAGGTCTTTGGGGTTCTCCTCAAGAAAGACACACATTTCTTCCGCTATCTTGTAGAACTTCCTTGGTGATAGCTCATTCAAGAGAGATTTAAGGTGCTGGAGGTCCTGTTCTTTCTCATTCGAAGTTCTAATTAGCGGAGTAGCTGGTGAGGTGACGATGGAAGGTGTTTCTTGCTCTCTGGGATCCTTGTGGGTCTCCCGAGGTTCTGTACTCTCTTTCTTTAGATTTCTTGCTCCAATCACTTTCAATGACACTTTTTCTTCTATTTTAACTTTTGAGCCTTTACGATTCTTCTTTTTCCTTCTCTTATTTTCGTCCTTTTCCTGGACTTCTTCGACAGTTTCTACTTTGTAGTAAACGGCCTTCATAGCTGCTCTGCATCGAAGTTCGACCTCTCTTTGAGGGTCGAGCTTAATCATTCTGACCCTTCTTCGCATCGGCATTTTTCCTTCTTCAGTGAGTTCCATGCCTTTACTGTTTACCTTCTTCACTTTACCCTAAAACTCTCCCTCTCTGGATTGTTCTTCAGGTTTGAGGGTCATTGGGATCTTTTCGACGCTCAGTAGACTCTTGATTCGGTCTCTGTCCCGAGGAGTCTTGTCTCCCAGAGTCTTCAGATTCTTTTCGGGAACGAGGCTTTCGGAGGGGATGCCTAAGGAGATGACGTCACTCGGTACAAAGGAGGAGGGTCGAAGGGTTCCCGTTGACACGAGTAGGAGATGTTCTTCTCGACAGCTGTGCATACACCAGCTCGCCCCGAGAGTTCCCCGGAAGTCAGACCTCCTCGTGTCCAGATGGAGACAGAATCGAAGCGATGAGCGCATGCGCGCCACTTCGCGCTTTTGCTCCTTTTATGCAATGTTGTGCTTATATTTTCATTTATTTACTTCTTTATTCATTCACCTACATATTTACTCGTGTGTTTATGTATTCATTTATATACTTATTTATTAATAGATTCATTTACTTATCAATTTATTTACTTATGTGTTTATTTATTTATTCATTTATTTATATATTTACTCATTTGCTCTTTTATCTATTAATTTAATTACCTATTTATTTACTTGCTCATTTATTTATTCATCTATTAGTTAATCTATTCATTCATTTCCTTTTTATTTTATTTTATTTTATTTATTGATATTTTTTTAACAGTCTCTACCGGACTCCACGGTATTGAAGAGGTTGAATCACACGCGCAGTTAGTAGCAACAGGTTTCTTTCCAGATCCTCAATAGCGAGGGACCTCCTGTTCACAACAGAGCGTGGCTGCCGATGCCGAAATCATTCCATTGATGCCCACAGTGTGTTTTCGACGCCAGTGATTGTCATCATCATCACTACCACCACCATCATCATAATCATCACTTCCACCACCATCATCATAATCATCACTTCCACCACCATCATCATTATCATCATCATCATCACTACCACCATCATCATCGTAATCATCATCATCACTACCACCATCATCACTATCATCATCATCATCATCATCATCATCATCATCATCATCATCATCATCATCATCATCATCATCATCATCATCATCATCATCATCATCATCATCATCATCATCATCATCATCATCATCATCATCATCATCATCATCATCATCATCATCATCATCATCATCATCATCACTATCACCACCATCATCATCATCATCATCAATACCACCATCATCATTATCACTACTATCGCCACCATCATTATCATCATCATTATCACTACCACCACCATTATCATCATTATCATTATCACTACCATCGCCACCATCATTATCATCATCATCATCATATCATCATCACTACCACCACCATCATCATCGTCATATCATCATCACTACCACCATCATCATCATCATTATCATCACTACCACCATCATCATCACTCTAAGATGCTGGTAGATTAAGGTAGACAAGTAGTAGACAAGTAGGTAGATAGAAAGGTAGGTGGCGAGAAATCCATTTTTACGACTTAGATGTTTTGAAAATAGTGGTCGCTACGGAGTTGCAGAGTTGCATAATCTCATTCACCGCCTAATGTTTGTAAACACAAGCTAGGGTATCGACATTGGTGGTGATGTTACTAATTGTTAACACTAAAGCCACTTCGCTTCGTGACAAGATTGCTTGCATAAGCAGTATTGCTTGAGACAGTGTAACAGTCTTTCTGATTGGAGAAAAGGGTGGAGGAGGAGAGAAATTATTGGTGCACGGAAGTAAAGTCACGCCCTTAAAGGGTGGCACGGTCAAAGTTATTGGATGAAGGAAATAGTGACGTCGAAGCAGACTTGGCTTGGTGAGTGTATTAAGGATCCCAAGTGAGAGTACTCTGGTGTACCTAAGACGATAACGTTGTAGAAGAATTAGTGAAGACAATGAAGAAAAGTTCAAGTTCAATTTAATTCCCCTTCCTTTACTGAGTAATGGAACTTGACTAAAGCATATATTAAGCGGTACTTGACTAAGTAGGACGAAAGAGGCATGGGGCCTACAGATGAGTGATTTACAATTATACATACATACATACATACATACATACATACATACATACATACATACATACATACATACATACATACATATGCCAAGGCTTTTTCCCTCTTACAAGGGGGGTAGCCAAAAAGAAAAAGGCATCAAATCATTCTCATCCATTCCATCCCTGAATACACTCCACACCCCTCCACCCTCCCTCTTATCTTAGCACCTCCTGAATGACGGGTTATCCCTGCACCTTGTCCACTGCCCTGGGTCAGAAGCAGTGTCGCAAGACACAGCACATCCACAGCAAGGCCGCTTCATTAAATCGGCGACCCCCCCTCTCCGTCCCCCCATTGCATAAAATGAGATGACGGGGAGAAATCCCTTCGGGCTGCGTCAAATTTTGCTCACACATACTACCTCACCCCCCATCCACCCGCCCATTCCACCTCATGGTATCACAACATCATCCATATACAACCATTCTCCATTCACCCATGTCTTCTGTCCTCTCCCGTCCTTCCTCAACAGACATTCCCCTCTTCCCCAAAGCCCCCTTCACCCCATCCATCCACCTCATCCTAGGACGCCCCCTCATGTTCACTCCCTCCACATCTGCCTTCCATACCTCTTTTACTAGTCTTTCTTCACTCATTCTTTCCATGTGTCCAAACCATCCTAATATTCTTTCATCAACCCTATCTCCCAGCTCCCTTTCCACCCCCGTTCTCCTCCTCACCTCCTCATTTCTCACTCTATCAAGCCTAGTAACCCCCATCATACTTCTCAGACACCTCATCTCAAACACATTCAAACTCCTTCTATCTTCTTCTCTTATGTTCCATGTTTCTGCCCCATACAGTGCTGTTGGCACAATCACTCCTTCATACAGTCTCCTCTTCGCATCCATTCCCAAATGTCTATTCCTCATTACACTCTTTAATCCACCAAGGCATTTACTCGCTTCTCTCAATCTACATTCTACCTCCACTTTCACTCCACCTTTCCCTGCCACATTTGCACCCAAGTATCTAAAACTATCCACTTCCTCCAGTCGCTCTCCCTTAATGCTCACTTCCAGTCTACTGCCACTTTCACCCCTTGTACATCTCATCACCTTACTTTTACCCACATTTATCTTTAGCTTTCTTCTATCACATACTCTCCCAAACTCTGCCACCAACTTCCTCAATCCCTCCTCCGATCCTGCCACAAGCGCAGTGTCGTCCGCAAACAACAGCTGGCTCACCTCCCACTTTTCTCCATTTTCTTTAACCATCTCCAATCCCTTGCCCACTACCCTTGCATTTACCTCTCGCACCACCCCATCCATGTATAAGTTGAACAGCCAGGGTGACATAACGCATCCTTGACGAAGTCCCACCTTTACCTCGAACCACTCACTCTCTCCATTTCCAATCCTGACACAAGCTCTACTATTCTCATAAAAACTCTTGACAGCTCCCAGAAGCTTCCCTCCTATCCCGTATATCTTCATAACCTCCCACAGTGCCTTTCTGTCTACCCTATCATAAGCCTTTTCCAGATCCATAAAAGCCCCAAAAAACATCCTTCCCCTTTCCTATAGCTTTCTCACATATCTGTCTTACCATAAAGATCTGATCTACACAACCTCTACCTGTCCTAAATCCACACTGTTCCTCACCAATTACTCCTTCTGTTCCTCTCCTAATCCATCTCAACCAAGATCCTCCCATAAGCCTTCCCAACTACACTCAACAAGCTAATCCCTCTGAAACTACTACATTTACACTTGTCCCCTTTTCCCTTGTAAAGAGGAACTATACAGGCACTCCTCCAGTCCTCCGGCACTCTACCCTCTCTCCAACAAACATTAAATAACCTCACCAACCAGTCCACCATCACTGTACCTCCCTTTTTCAGATATTCCGCATGGCATCCATCCAGACCAGGTGCCTTACCTGCTTTCATCATCTTAACAACTGCCTTCACCTCATCCTTCCTTATTTCTCCTCCATTCTCCTCATTCATCACTCTTATTTTCTTCGCACTTCCCACTGCAGCAATCTTTCCTTCCCTATCCTCCTTCACATTAACCCGCACAGTGCCAGCGACGCATATATGCGTCGGCAAGTAGTGTATCCCGTAGTGCCAGCGACGCATATATGCGTCGGCAACTTCAAAAATTCATAACTCGAAAACTAATCAATTTGGAAACAAACTATAAACAGAGACAGATCTGCCAACTCTTCACATACATGCCCTCGGGCTAGACACCTCCGCATCACCCCGCGTGGGGTGATGCGTACTCCTGGGTGATGCGTACTCAGTTTGAGGAAAGGCTCAGGGCTCTCTCAGATTATGATTTTACTGACTCTGATGCTAGTGTGACTGATGACAGTGATAAAGACTATGTTCAGGGACAGGAGGGTGAAACATCGAGTGGTGAGGAGAGTGTTGTGCCCTCGCCGCGGCTAGTGAAAAAGTAGT
>NW_027467715.1:1639724-1642224 GCF_046742065.1 Oratosquilla oratoria
CTCTCTCTCTCTCTCTCTCTCTCTCTCTCTCTCTCTCTCTCTCTCTCTCTCTCTCTCTCTCTCTCTCTCTCTCTCTCTCTCTCTCTCTCTCTCTCTCTCTCTCTCTCTCTCTCTCTCTCTCTCTCTCCCCCACGGCAATAACTCTCTCCTTCTCTCTCTTCCCCCCATATCCCACTTTCTCACTCATTAACTGTGTGTTTGGACATCTAAAATGATTATGTCAACGTGTTCAAAATGAGCTACCTTACGTTAAAATTAATCAATAAAACTTCCTCAAACGTCATCTATACTTGGGCCCCCCGGAGATCCCAACGTGTACGCTCTTGTGTTGAAGTCGCTTAGGCTTGGCGAGGTTATTATTCAGAAACGAGGTCATAGTAGCCATGGTATACAGTAAGTAGAGCCTAACATATTAACTTAAATTCTTTGTTTCCGAGAAGAAATCATGAGAAGAGTCTGGCGACAGACGGCAATGTAAGTGGAAAGTGGCGCCATCCGACACTGAGAGGTCGTAACCTTTTCCCTACTGAGTGAGAGTCATGGGTTTGAGTCCTTAAATTGGGTTTTATTTTATTTTCCGAGAACTAATCATCGAATTAAGGTTTCTTAAAAAAAGAGAGTGGTGAGGAGAACCATTATTTTAGATTCTAAAACAAACACAAACCATCGTATACACCCGTCATAAGAACCTGGGAGGGGGAGTGTTTAAAGCTATATTTCATTCCCCCCAAAATTATTTTGGTTAGGGTTAAGGGCTAAAGTTAGGTGGGGTATGGTTAGGTTAGGGATTATTCACGAACTCGCAGCAACGCGCAGGTAATTTGGCTAGTATGTATATCAGCGAAATTAAAAAATACACGGGAGTGACGAGCGATTTCGCTCGGGAAAGTTCCAATGTCGCTCTCGCAAATCCAACCCCCCCCCCCGAGGCCCAGTACTTTGATGTAGTGGGGGGGCTTCCGTGTAGCAAGGACGGGCTGAGCTGTGCCAGTCAGGTGCAACCATACTGGAGAGGTCAGCCCTAAGCTACCAGACGAAAACTGAGCCAATTTTTTTTTTTTTTTTTTTTAATAGATAGGGGGTCCCTTACCCTTTTCCTTTGTGAATTCCCCTATCTCTACCCTTCATATTTGCTACCCTACTCTCCTTTTTTACCATCTTTCTCTAATATTTGTTAAGGAAGGTTCTGGTATCTTGGTGCCTCCCAAGCTACATGTCTGAACCCAGCCAAGTGGGGATGTATACGGCAAGGTCACTACTCCCTGCGAGGGCCGAAAGCCCACCGACTGGGGAATGCATTGTTTGTGAGGTAGGTACTAGGCTGCCGACTTCCTTTCTCCCTATCCAGTACACATGTAGATTAACTACGCCGGACCCATCCTAAATGGGACAAAACAAAAGAGGACAAACCCCGGGTTGACAAAGTCTCTAACTCAACTCCGAGGCCCTGCATGTGTAAATAGTCGTTTCTGGAACTTCCTGACTCTGCAGAGACTTTTCTTTTATTGCTTGAGGCATCAGACAACTGCAGTATCTTCTTCCATGCATTTATCTTTCTTTCTTAATATATGGTGTGGCCTCATAGATATACACGATCATGGCGGCTGTCCAAACTGAATATTCTAAACCTCCACCACTACCTAATCCTCCTCCTAAACCCCCCGATCCCTCTCCTAATATTGCCAATCCTAATGTTGATGCTATTGACTCAGCAAAAGTAAAACCCCCAGTTGATGACTCCGGCTTGAAAAAGGACTTCGGTAAAAATACTAAGATTTCATTGACAGATCATTCTGTAGCCCAGGAACTTACAATTAGAAAGGATTCTGAAGTGATGAAAACATCTTTAGATACTCAGAAACCAATACATAGCTCAAATACTGCCCCTAATAGTCATAGAATCTTACATCTAAAATATGTCTCTCTTGATAAGAGTTATACAGACTTATATGAAAAGTTCCGTAAATTTGGACAAATTAAAGAGATCAGGGTTAAACTAACTGACAACCTTAAAGTTTGGCTAGTCTGGATCTCATTTCTTTCTAATCAGGATGCAGCTGCTGCCTGCTTGGATTATAATAAATGCAATGAAAATGAATCTTCGGCCCAACTTGTTGCTAGAGTGCCACCTAACCTGGATATCTTTTATCCAGAAAACCCGGTAGAGGAAAGGAAGGAAAGTGTGCAGAGGCCTCCCAATCCAGCTAAGTGGCTTATTACCACTCTTGCAAAGGAACATGCTAACTTGTTCGAGTTTAGAAGATTCTTGAAGAGTCACCTTGGCTCTGGTAATTTGACTAACTCGCAGGTATCACGATTTGGAAGAAGTTCCTTCTTAATTCATGTAAAATCTTATGAACAAGCTGCCATGGTGCTTAACTTGAAACAGAAATCGGAAGTTAAACCCCACTATACCTTTAGTTATGCCAAAGGGGTAATTTTTAATAGAGATCTGTATGACTTTGAGGAAGAAGAAATTTTAGAAATGTGCCCAACTAAT
>NW_027467715.1:1647224-1652224 GCF_046742065.1 Oratosquilla oratoria
ATAGTCACATCCTTGCACACCTCCTGAAGCATTTGGGCATTGAGATCTCTTACCTCATCATGTCGCATACAAATGAATCCACCCTGCTTGCATATCATCGCATGGTCTGGAGTAAACTGTACACCACAGAAGCATCTGTTAGGCAGCCCTCCCAATGGCCATCCATACCTCAGGGCAATGGCATCCGTGAATTCTCTTTTGTTTAAGGTGAATCCCTTTACCCTGATTGGTAGTGCTGTCAGCCAATTGGACGCCCCAACTTCCTGCGCCATTGTTATCTTTCTGTTTATACAATTCGATAGCCGAGCTAGAAGTGCTTCAAGTTCCTCCTTCTGCCTCTCCTCCCTTCCCTTTGAAATATTTGCATCGACTACTACTACTACTACTACTACTATCACTACTACTACTACTACTACTACTACTACTACTACTACTACTACTACTACTACTACTACTACTACTACTGCTACTACTACTACTACTACTACTACTAGTACTACTACTACTACTACTACTAGTACTACTACTACTACTACTGGTACTACTATTACTACTACCATTACTGCTACTACAACTACTTCTATTAATACAACTACTACTACTATGGATTGATGGAGTTACAATAGGGGATTTTCAAAACATATTTGGAAGAGGGGTGTGTGGTGGGAACTGAAGTTTTATGGTAGCTGGCTCTAGCTTTGCTGAGGGCTTGATCCATGAAACAGGACGGGTATGTCAACTTCAAAAGTTGACTTTTGATGAGGTAAATTTACTGGTCCAGGAATCTAAGACTAAAAATCCCAAAAGCTCTCAGAAAAAGGCCGAAGGCAACACTCTTCTTGCCTTTGTCGGGATAGTTACTGAAAAAGTGGAGATAACTACCTGAATGGGTAGGTTTCCTATAAACTGTGAAAAATAAATCTCCATCAATCCATCTAATTAAAATGTCTATAAAAGGGAATTGTTGGCCGTCTTCCCATTCGGTTTTGAATTTGATGTTGGGGGATAATGTGTTCAACTTGTCCAGAAATACCTCAAACGAACCCCACCTATCATCCCACGCTGAGAAAATGTCAACAACATAACGGAACCACATCATCTCAGGCGGTTTGATGGCGGGTACCAGAGCGCATTCAAAGTACTCCATGTACAAGTCGGCCAAAACAGGAGATAAAACAGAACCCATTCTGCAACCGAATTTCTATCTAAAGGATTAGTCCAGGAAAGAAAATGCATTGGAAGAGACACAAAGGCAAATTAAATAAATGATTTTGTTGACTGGAAGCCCCCTTCCTGAAACTGTTGATGTCAGTGAAGAGAGAGGTTATGTCAAGACTACTCGGCATCCTGTATTTTGACATTTTTAGTTTTAGAAATGAAATCTAAGGAATTTTTAATGTGAGAGTTGGAAAAGTTGCCAACAAAAGGTCTGAGAGCCATTTGGAAATTTCACTCGCACAGGAGCCTCGATTAATAGGCCTCAAAGGATCTGGTTTGTGAACCTTCGGAAGACCATAAAAGTAGGGGAGCTTGGAATTTGTGATCTTCAAATTATCAATGCAATTATCCACTGAAATCTTGCGAACTTGTTAAATTCAGCAGCTGAGGTCTTAAGGGTTTTGGTATCCGAGTCATTTAACGAATTATAGGCTTTCTTATCATAATCCGGAAGTTCGAAAATAACAACTTGGCCCCCTTTGTCTGCTTTGGTAATAATGATGTTATATAACTTCTTCAAAGCTGACTAGGGACATGGAGGGAAAGAGGAAGGGGAAAGGGAGGAATGGAAGAAAAAAGGGGAATGAAGACTGTAGAAAGGAGAGGGGGGAACGTCGAGGGAGAGGCGTGGGAGAGGAGCGGAGCCCCACAGGATGACGGTGGGCGGACCACGGTAACCAGTGGTATGGCCGCCCTGTTAACAGTGTCTTCCGGCCTCATCCCAGCCCTCCCTCCCCACAACGGGCACCAGTCATATCGCGAGTGGGAGGATGGTGGGTGGTACCACGAAAACCAAGGCGGGGCCAACCTGTTGACAGTGTCTTCCTTTCTCGACCAGTCCCTCCCTCCCCACAACGGGCACCAATCATATCGCGTGAGGGAGGACGGTGGGAGGGGCAACGCTAACCAGTGGCATTGCCACCCTGCTGACAATGTCTGCCTCGCACACCAATGATATGCCGTGGAAGAAAGCTTGACGTCACGACCCGGAGCAATGGCGGGCGTTGCGGCTGCGACCGTCCACGGCGGGGTAGAACAGATAGGTCTGTTGGGTAGGATGGATGCATACACCATTATAACGGCCACCTCCGTTATGATGACGTATGCAGGCGAGTCTACGTATTTGCTCTACAGTTGGATATATTAAAACACTAACAAATCATCCGTGAACCCGTCATCCTGGTTGTGTGTGTGTGTGTGTGTGTGTGTGTGTGTGTGTGTGTGTGTGTGTGTGTGTGTGTGTGTGTGTGTGTGTGTGTGTGTGTGTGTGTGTGTGTGTGTGTGTGTGTGTGTGTGTATGTGTGTATGTGATTCACCTTGGTCTTTGGATCACGGGTTGGACTCGTGATCGTCAGCTATTTCCCTCCCGGAAGAGAGCTCAGAACTCGTATGACCGATCTATGGGTAATGCTGAGACCTTACACGCACACACACACCCAACTCCCCGCCCACGAGAGTTGGAGTAACGACTCGAAGCGCAGCGATACTGAAGTTATTTCAGCCCTGGGCAGGAATCGAACCGAGACCACCGTAGTGATAGTCTGGGACTCAACCAACAGCGCCACCGAGTGTGTGTGTGTGTGTGTGTGTGTGTGTGTGTGTGTGTGTGTGTGTGTGTGTGTGTGTGTGTGTGTGTGTGTGTGTGTGTGTGTGTGTGTGTGTGTGTGTGTGTGTGTGTGTGTGTTGTGTGTGTGTGTGTATATATATATTCATAGTATATATAAATGATATAGACTAAAATCTACTGTTTCCAAATTTGCTGATGATACAAAACTGTGCGGAGTGGCAAATGATCACTCAAACCAATTAGATATTCAAGAAGATTTAGATCAATTACAGCAATGGTCTGAAAAGTGGCTAATGAAATTTAACACAAGTAAATGCAAGGTAATGCACATAGGTAAAAATAACAGTAGGTACGATTACAAGTTATTTGGAAATTCGTTAACAAAAGTGGATAGTGAAAAAGATCTCGGCGTAATTATCAGTAACGACCTCAAATCATCCAAGCAGTGTATTTCAGCCTCTGAGAAAGCAAATAAGATTCTAGGACTGATTGCGCGATCTTTTGATTTCAAAAGTCCATCACTCATTAACAAGCTATATAAATCGTTAGTTCGTCCACATTTGGAATATGCTGTTTCCGTATGGTCACCGAATCTCATTAAAGACATTGACAGACTGGAAAAAGTACAACGGCGAGCCACAAAACTGATTCCAAATATCAAAAATAAATCATACGAAAATCGATTAAAACATATGAATCTGTTTTCCTTTAAAAAGCGTAGACTCAGAGGTGGCTTGATACAGGTCTTTAAAATTCTAAAGGGAATTGACATCAAAAGTGACCAAATTTTTACATTGAATGAGAATCAGACAAGAAACAATGGTCTCAAACTCTCCGGAAATAGATTCAATTTGGAAGTAGGTAGAAACAACTTTGCCAACCGTGTAGTTAATGAATGGAATAAACTTCCTGCACAGGTAGTGCAATGTGGTTCAGTTCGAAGCTTTAAGAATCATTTAGATAAATACCTAAGTAAGATGCTGTAATGACTATAATTTATCTTATATTATTTGTTTTTGTTTTGTTATCATTTGTCTGTCTGATTTTCATTTATTATTGGTTATATGTCAATTTATTATTATTTACTATTTACCTGTTTGTTTATTATTTAACTATACCTATGCATTTATTTATGTATTTTATTTGTTATTTACATTATCATAGTTTTTATTTATTATTTTATTATTAATATGATTTTTTTTTTTCGCATCCGACCTAGATATGGATCAAAAGGTCTCCTGTCGGCATGCTCCACCTTTGTAATCCTTTGTGTGTGTGTGTGTGTGTGTGTGTGTGTGTGTGTGTGTGTGTGTGTGTGTGTGTGTGTGTGTGTGTGTGTGTGTGTGTGTGTGTGTGTGTGTGTGTGTGTGTGTGTGTGTGTGTGTGTGTGTGTGTGTGTGTGTGTGTGTGTGTGTGTGTGTGTGTGTGTGTGTGTGTGTGTGTTTGTGCTTGTGTGTGTGTGTGTGCGTGTGCGTGTTTGCGTGTGCGTGTGTGTGTGTGTGTGTGTGTGTGTGTGTGTGTGTGTGTGTGTGTGTGTGTGTGTGTGTGTGTGTGTGTGTGTGTGTGTGTGTGTGTGTGTGTGTGTGCGTGCGTGCCTATGGTGAATTATATATCCCTCATTGCTTTTTGAGAGACTAACCGAGGAGGAAGACAGGGTTGACCCCCACTGCTGCTTCGCCGAAGATTGCGATCCGTCGTCAGTTTGAGGGAAAAAAAAAGCTGACCTGCACAAACATCACTTGGATCTCTAAGGAAATTGCGGTAATTACCTCGAGAAGATGGGATGAACAAAAATTGCGGTTTTCATATCAATAGCAGTTTCTCTCTTCGAGACAAATACTCTTTTGAGGTCATTGTGTCTTATCTATCTATCTACTAATTTTCAAGAGTAGAATCTCTCATTAAACTTGCATGTCGCAACAAATCTGATTAAACCTTTTGTATGGCTCGCTCGTTTTGACATTCTATTATCGATTCATATATATGACAGAGTAAAAGTCCCTTTTAGACCCAGGAAAGTATTAGACTATTCATTTATTTTTCTTATATATATATATATATATATATATATATATATATATATATATATATATATATATATATATATATATATATATATATATATATGAAAGAAGTAGACGAGGAGAAATGAGAGAATTTTACGCCTTAACGTTTCGACCCGCAGGGTCTTGATCACAAAGCTAACAACTCAAAC
>NW_027467715.1:1659724-1664724 GCF_046742065.1 Oratosquilla oratoria
TTGGCCAGCCGGCTAGGTCAAAAATGCTCCCGTGTGGCATTAGCCGGTCGGCTTGTCTTGTTGGGGATCCTGGGCCAGCCGGCGGTATTAAAATCCCGTGTGGTATCTGCCGACCGACCTATCGTCTCTCCTCGTGCGGTCATCAGTCGGTCGGCTGTGGTCCAAGCGCAGCGCAGTCTCTCCCGACTCCTCCGGGGAGCCGGGCGGAGCGGGTCAGGTCTCGCCACAACGAGGAGGACATCCCAGATGATGATGATGAGCATTTGTATTGTTATCATTATTACTGTTATTTTTATTATTAATATAAATTATTAACATTATTATTATTATTATTATTATTATTATCATTATCATTATTATTATTATTATTATTATTATTATTATTGTCATTATTATTATTATTATTATTATTATTATTATTATTGTCATTATTATAACTGCTATCATTATTATTATTATCAATATAACTGTCATCATTATTATTATCATTGTCATTATCACCAATATATCATTATTATCGTTACCATTAAAATGATTATTATCTATACCAGTACTATTATTAAAATTATTATCATTGTTGTTATTAAATGTTGTTATTGTTAATATAATTACTTTTTCTTATTATATTATTATTGTTAATATTATCATGATTAATATTTATTATTATTGATATTGTTTACATCCTTATTGTCATCATCATCATTGTCATCATAATCATCATCCTTCTTATTATAATCATTATTATTATAACTGCTATCATTACGTCATTATTATTATCATTGTCAATATTATCAATATAGTGTTATCATTATCATTATCGTTACCATTAATATAATTATTATCAATATCACTATTATTGAAATTACTATCATTGTTATTATTGATATTGTTAATATAATTACTATTTTTATTACATTGATCATTATTATTAATATTATCATGATTGATATTATTATTGATATTATTTACATCCATATTATCATCATCATTGTCATCATAATCATCCTTATCATAATCATCATCATTGATACTATCATCATCATTGTTAATATCATCATCATCATCATTGTTACTATCATTATTATCATTGTTATCATCATCATCATTATCAACATTGTTACTATCATCATCATTGTCGTCATCATCATTATCATATGTTCCGTAGATTGGGTGGTGTCAGAGCTCTCAACCGGTAGGGTAACAGGTGCCGATAACGAGACAAACACTTGATTCAAGATCATGATAAATCACACACACACACACACACACACACACACACACACACACACACACACACACACACACACACACACACACACACACATACATACATACATACATACATACATACACACACACTGTTGCGGGCCCGTCCATGGCCAGGCACTTTCCCGCCATACTTTACCATCAGCCCAAGTGAGCCCAATTCTGCCTTGTCCTACTATAGTCCTGGTAGGACAAGGGGTACCGGGCCGCTAGACGCTGTGAGCGCATGCGCAATTGGTTATTGGTTGTACCCACATATTATGTATTTCTTTAGCTAGTTAGTTCCATTCTATTGATCCATTGTATTATAGTTGCTTTGTGATACTCCTGCCCTCTTTATATACATATATTAATTATATGTGTGCATATATACTAAATTGTCGAAGAAGAGAGTAGTCGCCAAATGGTGACGTCTGGCAACTAAAAGCCAGTGGAGGCACTGTATGCTTGTGTGGTACCTCCTTTCCTTCTTACGATTCCTGTCACCATATCAGACAGGTGTGCCTGGCTAGCTCTTGTTACCTAAATGGGTAACGGTAAGAATTGTATATAAGTTAGGGATAGGAAGGAGCCTCAGAGGTTATTGGTGCGTCCTTGTAGGTACCATACTAGGTTTGTATCATATTATTCATGTCAATATAGATACTTATACCTATAATGTTTGCTATGTATCCCTATTGACTTAACATGAGATAGATCAAAGGTTACAGTATCCTTTGCATAAGTGAAGGGATACGTAACAACACACACACACACACACACACACACACACACACACACACACACACACACACACACACATACATACATACATACACGTGGCGCAGTTGGGAGAGTTCCCGGCTGCCACTTCGGAGGTCCGGGTTCGAATACCGACCATAGATCGGTCATATATGAGCTCTGAACTCTTCCAGGAGGGAAAAATCTGTCGATCACGAGTCCAACGCGTGATCAAAGACCATGGTGAATCACACACACACACACACACACACACACACACACACACACACACACACGTCATGTATGAGCTCTCAGCTCTCTTCCGGGAGGGAAACAGCTATCGATCACGAGTCCAACACGTGATCCAAGAGCATGGTGAACCACACACACACACACAGAGAGAGAGAGAGAGAGAGAGAGAGAGAGAGAGAGAGCATTACCCGTAATTCGAAACATATATGAGCTCTGAGCTCTCATCCGGAAGCATAATAGTTGTACAGTGCCATTCTTTTCGCAAATTGTAATTTCAATGTGCTTCGTATTTATCAAAGAACATTATATATATATATATATATATATATATATATATATATATATACATATATATTTGTTGAGACATTCTGACAGGTTGATGTAAGCGGAATAGGAAACACAGGAGTCTTAGTCTTGAGTTTATTCCTGACTAGTTTCGCAGGTATGCTTTTTCAAAGAAAAAGCATACCTGCGAAACTAGGCAGGAATAAACTCAAGACTAAGACTCCTGTGTTTCCTATTCCGCTTACATCATATATATATATATATATATATATATATATATATATATATATATAAATATATATATATATATATATATATATATATATATATATATATATATATACATACATACATATAATGTGTGTGTGTGTGTGTGTGTGTGTGTGTGTGTGTGTGTGTGTGTGTGTGTGTGTGTGTGTGTGTGTGTGTGTGTGTGTGTGTGTGTGTGTGTGTGTGTGTGTGTGTGTGTCTGTTCGTGAAGCGTGCCATTGAATTCTCAAGCATATTCTGTTCAAAATGACAGCAAACGAATTAGTAATTTCTTTCGTAAGCTTTTTGGAAAGTGAATTTCTGCTGAAATGGAAAAGGAAAAAAGGAATTTTCCGAAATGTATTGTGAACTTATATTGAAAGTAAAAGTTTAAACAACAAAAAAGAAAAACAAAGACAAAACACAGCAAGATTATCCGAGACGTTTCGCACAGCATTCCGCATCTTCAGTTAGGACGTGTCTGTATACGGGCGAGTTTGTTTATATATTTGAAGCGTTGCATTATCAAAATGAATGTAACCCCCACGAAAGAAAGCGAATAATCATAACTTACAATTTATTATAGGAGTAGGAAAACCTTTTCTCTCTATTCCTGGTAAAGCAACATTGCTCCGAAACCACATGCAATGCGTCAGAGGAGAATGACCAAAACGATACATGGACTCAGAAATTTGCCTTACGAAGAGAGCCTTAGGCACCTTAACTTACACTCTCTGGAAAGACGGAGAGTGCGGGGTAATCAAATTGAGGTGTTCAAGTGCATCAAAGGCTTTAACAGGGGTGATGCAAACAAGGTCATCATATTAAGACAACAGGGCAGGACTCGCAGTAAAGGATTTGAACTGGACAGATTTAGATTTAAGAAGGAAATAGACAAGAATTGGGTTATTAATAGAGTGGTCAACGAAGGGAATAGACTTAGTAACCATGTAGTGAGCGCTGAAACTCCCAGTTGCTTTAAGAAACGGTTAGACTACTTTATAGATGGGAATGACAGGAGGTGATGTATATGGAGCTGCCTAGTGTTGGCCTTATGGTCTCTTGCAGTCTACTTCATTCTTATGTTCTTGTGTAATCCTACGTAGTGTACAAACTGGTTTTGTTAAATCATACAGAAATTTCGCTGGCCGAGCGGGTTAGGGCGTTGTTACTAGCGGCGAGGATCGAGGGGATGGCGGTTCGACACCTGCCACCAAAGTTGAACCAAGGTCATTGTTTATTAAAGTCCACGCCACAAAGTCTTCTGTAAGGGGCATCGTCGTAGCCTCGCGATAGGTGGGAGCTTGTGACGTTAAACCAGAAAAATAAAGAATGTATATACAGTGGGGACTGCATTATTTCATAGTGTTTTCTTTCCATTTTTTTAAGACAAAGATTGTCTACGATCAGTTCCTGAAGAAAAAATCCCCTGCGTGGAACTTCGTCTCTGCCTCGTCGGGTTCCGTCTGGTTTCGTCTGGTTTCGTCGTATTCCGTCCAGACTGTTTGCCCTCCGACAGTATTTCCTTCTTGTCCTGAAGAGCAGACCTTCTTCAATGTTGTCTCGTCAGGCAGACCTCTCTGCAATACTGTGACTTTTCTACCGGCTGTCTGGGGAGCATCAATTCACTGCCGTGAAGTATTGAGCCGGCTTCAATATTCTTTATCCCCGTGTGGGATTTGCCGGTTCTCTCGTCCCTCCTCTTGCGGCGAGGATCGAGGTGATGGCGGTTTGACCCCTGCCACCGACGAAGTTGAGCCAAGGGTATGGTTTATTAAAGTCCACGTCACAAAGTAAAGGACACCGTCGTAGCCTCGCGATAGGTGGGAGCTTGTGACGTTCAACCAGAAAAAGAAAACATACACTGCGGTGACTGCCTTATTTCATAGTGTTTTCTTTCCATATTTCTGGTAAGACAAAGATTGTCTACGAACAGTTGCTGGATAAGAAATCCCCTGCGTGGGAATTCGTCACTGCCCCGTCGGTTTCCTTCGGGTTCCTTCGGGTTCCGTCCAGACTGTTTACCCTCCAACAGATTCCTTCTTGTCCTGCAGAGCAGAATCTCTTCAATGTTGTCTCGACAGGCAGACCTCTCTGCAATACTTTTAGTTCTCTGCAGGCTACCTGGCGAGCATCAGTTCACTCCCGTGAAGTATTCAGCCAGCTTCAATATTCTTTTTTCCCCGTGTGGGATTTGTCGGTTGATCTCTTGTGCGGTCATCGGCCAA
>NW_027467715.1:1674724-1682224 GCF_046742065.1 Oratosquilla oratoria
TATCATGATTAATATTTATTATTATTGATATTGTTTACATCCTTATTGTCATCATCATCATTGTCATCATAATCATCATCCTTCTTATTATAATCATTATTATTATAACTGCTATCATTACGTCATTATTATTATGATTGTCAATATTATCGATATAGTGTTATCATTATCATTATCGTTACCATTAATATAATTATTATCAATATCACTATTATTGAAATTATCAT
Organism: Oratosquilla oratoria; assembly: GCF_046742065.1. Lineage (NCBI taxonomy): Eukaryota > Metazoa > Arthropoda > Malacostraca > Stomatopoda > Squillidae > Oratosquilla > Oratosquilla oratoria. The sequence continues at coordinate 1,674,952 of NW_027467715.1, forward strand.
TGTTATTATTGATATTGTTAATATAATTACTATTTTTATTACATCATTGTTTGATCATTATTATTAATATTATCATGATTGATATTATTATTGATATTATTTACATCCTTATTATCATCATCATTGTCATCATAATCATCCTTATTATAATCATCATCATTGACACTATCATCATCATTGTTACTATCATCATCATCATCATTGTTACTATCATTATTATCATTGTTATCATCATCATCATTATCAACATTGTTACTATCATCATCATTGTCATCATCATCATTATCATATGTTCCGTAGATTGGGTGGTGTCAGAGCTCTCAACCGGTAGGGTAACAGGTGCCGATAACGAGACAAACACTTGATTCAAGATCATGATGAATCACACACACACACACACACACACACACACACACACACAGACACACACACACACACACACACACACACACACACACACACACACACACACACACACACACACACACTGTTGCGGGCCCGTCCATGGCCAGGCACTTTCCCGCCATACTTTACCATCAGCCCAAGTGAGCCCAATTCTGCCTTGTCTTACTATAGTCCTGGTAGGACAAGGGATACCGGGCCGCTAGATGCTGTGTGCGCATGCGCAATTGGTTATTGGTTGTACCCACATATTATGTATTTCTTTAGCTAGTTAGTTCCATTCTATTGATCCATTGTATTATAGTTGCTTTGTGATACTCCTGCCCTCTTTATATACATATATTAATTATATGTGTGCATATATTCTAAATTGTCGAAGAAGAGAGTAGTCGCCAAATGGTGACGTCTGGCAACTAAAAGCCAGTGGAGGCACTGTATGCTTGTGTGGTACCTCCTTTCCTTCTTACGATTCCTGTCACCATATCAGACAGGTGTGCCTGGCTGGCTCTTGTTACCTAAATGGGTAACGGAAAGAATTGTATATAAGTTAGGGATAGGAAGGAGCCTCAGAGGTTACTGGTGCGTCCTTGTAGGTACCATACTAGGTTTGTATCATATTATTCATGTCAATATAGATACTTATACATATAATGTTTGCTATATATTCCTATTGACTTAACATGAGGTAAATCAAAGGTTACACTTTCCTTTGTATAAGTGAAGGGATACGTAACAACACACACACGCACGCACACACACACACACACACACACACACACACACACACACACACACACACACACACACACACACACACACACACACACACAAACACACACACACAAACATACACGTGGCGCAGTTGGGAGAGTTCCCGGCTGCCATTTCAGAGGTCCGGGTTCGAATATCGCCCATAGATCGGTCATATATGAGCTCTGAACTCTCTTCCAGGAGGGAAATAGCTGTCGATCTCGAGTCCAACGCGTGATCAAAGACCATGGTGAATCACACACACACACACACACACACACACACACACACACACACACACACACACACACACACACACACACACACACACACACACACACACACACACACACACGTCATGTATGAGCTCTGAGCTCTCTTCCGGGAGGGAAACAGCTATCAATCACGAGTCCAACACGTGATCCAAGAGCATGGTGAATCACACACACACACACACACACACACACACACACACACATAAATTTATGAACATATAACACCGATAAACTAATGATAAAAGTGTCAGTAATTGTATATATCATGGCACTCAATATTCATCATGTCTGCGTTGCGTATACTGATGGAAATATATATACGTTGTTGGTGTCTTCGATCACTACTTTTGGGGCTAGAAGAATTTCCCTCACTTGTGAGTCCGTTGTTAGCTGGCGGGTTTCACGCCTGAGCCAATATTAAGGGCCGATGCAACAACGTGAGGAGCCTTTAAAACGCGCAGTAATTATATTGCTGTGACCCAGGCTCCAGCTGGTGGGGTTCTCCGTATTCCTGCAGGGAAATTAATTTTATCCTGCATGGATTTTTCGGCTTGAAAGAACGGGATTGAGTCCCTTGGCTCCCTGATAGTCTTTGGCGGCGCAACAATTTGCCATCGCCAGGAGACGACATGAACGTAGTGCCCGAGGCTCCGGCTGTGAGTAAAAATATTTTCCAGCTCTAGCCAAAAGGACTGACCTTATGGCCAATACTACCGACTTCATAGTGTGCGGTGCAGCAAAGCTGCCGCATCTAGAAAAATCTAATGCAGTAGGAACCCACATAGAACCTCGCTGTGGGAGGTCATGTAGCATTGTCCCTTGCAGGAGTTTTATTCGGCGCTAGCTACGCAAGGTCCAGTTGACATATATTGAGTCAGTGCTACTCATTTTTCCACGCTTTTAGCGGGTAACTTTCCTGTAGCCACCCAGGGTTACATGCCAGCGGCAAAGGCTCCAGGCAACATCTTTCCAAGTGTGTGTGTGTGTGTGTGTGTGTGTGTGTGTGTGTGCACGAGGGGGGAATGAAGGGTCGCTTCCCCGCCCCCTACATTGATGGACGTGCCAAACCGAGAGTATTGTGGCCACACTTTTAGTCTTTTTAGCGTTGGGGAGGTTTGTGGTGGTTATAGGGAGCTTGTGGTTGTTGCGGCTCTAGCGGCAGTCGCTCGAAGAAAAAAAAAAAAAAAAAAAAAAAAAAAAAAGGGGGTTTCTCGCTTCCCACGGCGTGGGAGTTGGATGGTGAGTGAGTTAATCCTCTGGGATTGTCGTCGCCAAGCAATTGTATTCAGCTGAGGGGAACCTTGTGGTTCCAAGGAGGATTTTAATCCTATTTTTGGGCTAAAAGAATAAATGCATTTTGGGCTTAAACGAAAGGTTCTTCTATGGGATAAGAAAATAAATGCATTTTGGGCTTAAACGGAAGGTCCTTTTTTGGGCTAAAATGGTCTGTTTTTCTATTTTTCTACTTTTGTATTTTCTATTATTTGTACCTTTTATCCTTTTATATTTTTCTCTATTCTCATTTTCTTAAAAAGTTCCAATTCTACTTTCCGTACTATTTCAAATGAAAATCTTTTTCCTGATCTGATTTTTCCATTTCTAATGAGATTTATGCTTTTTCTTTCCATGTGATCTTGTTTGGAATTTTTTTTATGGGCTGTTCTTATTTTGTTGTTTTTTTTCTTAAATTTTCATATTTCCATTTCATGTGGGCTTATCTGTTTCTTTTTTTATTTTCTTTGGCTTCTTTCTTATTTTCTTAATTTTTGTATATATTTCATTCAATTTTTATATAATTTTTTTATCATTTCTTCTTTATTTTGTCCAGTGGAAGCTTACTGGAATCCTCTTTTTGGGCTGTACTCACTGCCTCCAGGTGTCGACATCGCTCCTGGTGCGGTACCATGCAGGAGGTGTTCTCCATCGAGGGTCGACTGGGCTCGGCCCCCAGGACTGGCGGCGCCCTCCAGAGTCCCGAGTCGCCCTCGAGGACAACCTCCAGGAGCTCATGTCATCCTGCAGGCAGGAGGAAGAAACTGAATTGTCGGTCACCGAAGAACAGACGTCGTCCTCGTCATATTCTTCGGTGCCGTGGGCCCAGCAATAGTCCATTCCTCTTAGGCAGAAGTTACAAGGGACTGTGAGGAGGACTTTTTCCATAGTCGTGGGCTCGTTTTTCCTTTGTGCTTGGGCTTGTGAGAGCACCTCTTGAGTGGGCTCTGGACTCCTAGTATACCTTCTTGAATTGGGCTTTGGACTCGGGCTTCGTTTTCTTGCAGGACTTGGCCGGGGGGACAGTCGCCTCCATAAGGGAACCCCCGGCCTCTCGAACGTCTTCCTTTTGGGGTCTTCCTGGCATGCCTGGAACTTGGGCCTGATGCAGGCTTTTCGCCAGCTGAGGGCGCCGTCGTAAAACATTCCTGCCACAAGTCAGGACTTGCATGGTATCGAGACTCAGCAGTTGTGACTCCGCTTGTCGCATCTCCTTTTGCTGCCAATGTTGATGGTTAGTCTTTCGTGCGAGTGGTACACAAAAGGCGAAATTTCTTGAAGAGGGGAAACATAAAACTCGGTAGTTCATGACTGACACACACACACACACACACACACACACACACACACACACACACACACACACACACACACACACACACACACACACACACACACACACACACACACACACACACACACACACACACACACACACACACACACACACACGCCAAATACATACGAGCAGACACATACACAGAGACATAGTACGAAACACAAGTAAACAAAATAGTGTGTTTACAATAGTAAAATATTACCAAAATGAAATGACACATACTTTGACAAAGACAATAGTATATACGGCGTAGGATACTTATGTAATATGGTCTTTGTCTCAAATATGTGTCATTTAATTTTGGTAATATTTTACTACTGAAATTCATTGTCACGGATGTAAGTCTGATGATGTCCTCCTCAGGACGAATTGTCAAAATATATCACATGGCTACATTAGTTGATTTAATATCTACTCATCCCCCTTATGCAAGAAGATTAATAGGAACTTTGGACAACCTTATGAAAAAGTTGAATAAATGTGAGAATGTTGTCGTTTTCAAGTCTATGTGCATACAAGAGAACCTGGTCCCTTACTTCTCCAGTATATGTATATTCGCATATATATATATATGTATATATATATATATATATGCATATATAGGCATATATGTATGTATATATATATATGTATACATATATGTATATATATATATATACATATATATATTTACAAACGCACACACACACACACACACACATATATATATATATATATATATATATATATATATATATGCAGAAAGATCACTAAAGTATCACGTGCTCCACAAATTTTGCTGAAAACTACTAAGGAAATCGTAAGGTAACAGTAATTCCCAAGCTTTTTCGTATTATTCATATCTTCAGGGTAATAACACGAAAGCGCTCGGGAATTACTGTTTCCTTCCGATTTCCTTAGTAGTTACCAGCAATATATCTATTATAATAAAGTAGTAGCCTCTGTCTGTCTGTCTGATTGTTTATTTGTTTGTTTGTTTATACACGAACTCCTCCTAGGGTTTTAGAGATAGACCCCATAACCATATATATTCTGATACCCTATCACTCCAGGTACTTGGATAACTATATTTCATTTCGAAAAAAAAAAAAAATTGGTTTGGGTTAAGCGTTAAAGTTAGGAGGTCTATGTAATATCCCCTGAAGTCGCGTAGTATTTTTTGTGACTTAAGAATTAATATGATTAAACAAACCATTGTATGCATCCATAAATATTAATTATATTTGTGAAATTAATGTTACCACAAACCATGATAAATTTTGTAAGAAGAAAGCATGTTTATGAAAAATGATTGTATAATTTTACCAAATGTTAAAATATTGATTATTTTCATTTAACTTTTGTGCGGGCGGAAATAGTTCATTTACAAACTCGTACGTTTTTGCAGATAAACTCTTATAACTATATATATTCTGAAGATAAATAAACTAGATACATTTCTTCACCTTTCAGCTGTAGACATTTATTGTCAATCCACACACACACACATGCACATAAACACGCACACAAAAGAATGTATACACATGATATATGTGTTTGTGTGTGCATGTATTTTCAAAGTAGGGTTTCCCAACTTCGGGAGGTGGGGGGGCGCACACCTGGAAGGGTGAGTATTTAAAGCTATATTTGATTTAAAAAACATTTTGGTTAGGGTTAAGGGTTAAAGTTAGGTAGTTTATGGTGAGGGAACACGCCACTACTGTAGTCCCCCTTAATTTATTATTTTTGTAACATAAGAATCAATATCATTAAACAAACCATTGTATGTGTTCATAGATATTATTTATATTTGTGAAATTAATGCTGCCACAAAACATGATAGCTTTTGTAAGAAAAAATCATGCAAATGTGAAATGATTGTATAATTTTACCAAATGTTGAAATATTGCTTATTTTCATTTATTTTTTTGTACGGCGGAAATTTATTATAACAAAGGATTACAAAGGCGGAGCATGCCGACAGGAGACCTTTTGATCCATATCTAGGTCGGATGCTAAAAAAAAATCATATTAATAATAAAATAATAAATAAACTATAATAATGTAAATAACAAATAAAATACATAAATAAATGCATAGGTATAGTTAAATAATAAACAAACAGGTAAAAAGTAAATAATGATAAATTGACTTATAACTAATAATAAATGAAAATCAGACAGACAAATGATGACAAAACAAAAGCAAATAATATAAGATAAATTATAATCATTACAGCATCTTACTTAGGTATTTATCTAACTGATTCTTAAAGCTTCGAACTGAACTACATTGCACTACCTGTGCATGAAGTTTATTCCATTCATTTACTACACGGTTGGCAAAGTTGTTTCTACCTACTTCCAAATTGAATCTATTTCCGGATAGTTTGAGACCATTGTTTCTTGTCTGATTCTCATTCAATGTGAAAATTTGGTCACTTTTGATGTTGTCAATTCCCTTTAAAATCTTAAAGACCTGTATCAAGTCACCTCTGAGTCTACGCTTTTTTAGGGAAAACAGATTCATGTGTTTTAGTCGATTTTCGTATGATTTATTTTTTATATTTGGAATCAGTTTTGTGGCTCGCCGTTGTACTTTTTCCAGGCTGTCAATGTCTTTAATGAGATTCGGTGACCATACAGAAACAGCATATTCCAAATGTGGACGAACTAACGATTTATATAGCTTGTTAATGAGTGATGGATTTTTGAAATCAAAAGATCGTGCAATCAGTCCCAGAATCTTATTTGCTTTCTCAGAGGCTGAAATACACTGCTTGGATGATTTGAGGTCGATAATGACAATTACGCCGAGATCTTTTTCACTATCCACTTTTGTTAACGAATTTCCAAATAACTTGTAATCGTACTTACTGTTATTTTTACCTATGTGCATTACCTTGCATTTACTTGTGTTAAATTTCATTAGCCACTTTTCAGACCATTGCTGTAATTTATCTAAATTCTTCTTGAATATCTAATTGGTTTGAGTGATCATTTGCCATTCCGCACAGTTTTGTATCATCAGCAAATTTGGAAACAGTAGATTTTATTCCATGGTCTATATCATTTATTAACAAACTCTTCCTAGGTTTTTCCAAATAAACCCCTATAACCATATATATTCTGAAGATAAATAAAGTAGATACATTTCTTCACCTTTTAGCTGTAGGCATTTATTGTCAATCCACATACGCACTCACACACGCACGCAAAAGAATGTGCACATGATATTTGTGTTTGTGTATGCATGT
>NW_027467715.1:1687224-1697852 GCF_046742065.1 Oratosquilla oratoria
TTGATTAACTACACGGTTGGCAAAGTTCTTTCTACCTACTTCCAAATTGAATCTATTTCCGGACAGTTTGAGACCATTGTTACTTGTCTGATTCTCATTCAGTATGAAATTTTTGTCACTTATGATGTCAATTCCCTTCAGAATCTTAAAGACCTGTATCAACTCACCTCTGAGTCTACGCTTTTTTAGGGAAAACAGATTCATGTGTTTTAGTCGATTTTCGTATGATTTATTTTTGATATTTGGAATCAGTTTTGTGGCTCGCCGTTGTACTTTTTCCGATGTGTTAATGTCTTTAATGAGATTCGGTGACCATACGGAAACAGCATATTCCAAATGTGGACGAACTCACGACTTAATATAATTTGTTAATGAGTGAGGGACTTTTGAAGTCAAAAGATCGCTCAATCAGTCCTAGAATCTTATTTGCTTTCTCAGAGGCTGAAATACACTGCTTGGATGATTTGAGATCGTTACTGATAATTACGCCGAGATCCTTTTCACTATCAACTTTTGTTAACGAATTTCCAAGTTGTAATTGTACTTGCTGTTATTTTTACCGACGTGCATAACCTTGCATTTACTTGTGTTAAATTTCATTTGCCACTTTTCAATCCATTGCTGTAATTTAAATCTTTTTGAATATCTAACTAATTTAAGTGATCATTTGCTATTCTGCACAGTTTTGTATTATCAGCAAATTTGGAGACAATAGATTTTAGTCCGTGGTCTATATCATTTATATATACTATGAATAGAAGTGGCCCAAGAACGGAACCCTGAGGAACTCCACTTGTGATATTTTCCATCTAGAAGTTTTTCCATTTAAAACAACTCTCTATTTTCGATCATTCAAGCAATTACTAGTCCAACTTAATAGGGTACCACTTATTCCGTGTGAAGCTAATTTAGTAAGTAGTCTTTCGTGGGGGACGGTATCAAAAGCTTTTGCAAAGTCTAAATATATTAAATCTATATTGTTTCTTTTGTCATAACTCGAGATAACTGTGTTGTAGAATTCGAGTAAGTTAGTCACGCAAGAACGTTTCCGTCTGAAACCATGCTGGCTATCATTTATCAAACGGTTACTTTCTAAATGATGTTCGATAGCATCTCTGATGATAGTTTCCATTATTTTTCCTACGATTGAAGTCCAACTTATATGCCTATAGATATTAGGTTTCTTTTTGTTACCCTTTTTGAATATGGGAGTAACGTTAGCTAGCTTCCATTCTCTTGGGACATCTCCGGATATGATGGATTTCTTGAAAATAATTTCTAATGGAACAACAATCTCATTTTTCATTTCCTTTAAGATTCTTGGATGCCAACCGTCAGGCCCTGGTGTTTTATTAACTTTGAGTTTATCTATACACCTTTTAATTTTTTCTTTTGTTATATTTACCGTAGTGAGTAAGTTTACCCTAGACTTTTCACAGGTTTCAGTTTGGAGCTCACTTTGAGGTGTTTCGTTTAGGAATACCGAGCTAAAATAATTTTTTAGAATATTACACATTCCTTCATTTGAATATTCAAGTTGACCGTCAGCAGATAATAGTGAACCAATGTGATTCCTAACAACCTTTTTATCTCTAATGTAACTATAGAATTTTTTGGGATTCTCTTTGGATTTATCAGCGATTTTCATTTCGTATTGTCGTTTTCTTTTTTTTATCGTATTTTTTAAATGTCTCTGTATTGATACATAACTTTCATAGTCATTAGATGCACCCGAGCACTTATATTTCTTATAAGCCTGTCTCTTTTTAGCAATATTTTCTTCAGTTTCTTTGTCGAGCCACTTTGGGAGAGCCTGATTTGGGCGACGTCTGTCCTTAAAAGGAATGTAAGTATGAATCATCTTAGTGAGCGTATTATGAAATATTTCCCACATCTGATCTACAGGTCTTTCGCTTAATTTTGCCTCCCAATCTGTAAGCTGAAGCTCCTGACGTAGTCCTATGAACTGAGCTTTACTGAAATCGGGTATTTTAGAAACACAAGTATCTATTCTAATTTTTTTTTAGGAGTTTGAATCTCTAAGTTGCGATCGCTATTTGCAACAGTTTCACCGACTTCTACATCAGTTACCATACTTTCGCGGCTAGTGATCAATAGATCGAGTATATTTCCATATCTTGTGGGCTCTTTTACATGCTGAACTAAGTAATTGTCACCAAGAAAATCAATCAAGCGACTGCCTACATGGCCATGTTCAAGGGTAAACCAATCAATGTCAGTAAAATTGAAATAATACATTATCAATAAATCCCGGTTGTAGACACTAGATAGTTCTTGAAATAACAGTTTGTCGTCTGCTAATTATAATGTCTTTGGCCTATATATTACACCTACATTCATTTTTTGTCCATTTGTTTGGGTTAGCTCAACTCACAAATTATCATATGCATCCTGTTTCACTTTCTCTAAAACACAAGCATGGACATTGTTTTTAACGTACAACAGAACACCCCCACCTTTCTTGTGGTTTCTATCCTGATGAAAGTGTTTAAATCCCGCAATATTAAATTCAGCTTCGAACTCTTTACCATTTAACCATGTCTCGGTTATTCCTATCATATCGAGGTTTTCGGATTTGACATACGCCTGTATTTCTTGAAATTTGTTCCTAATACTACATGCTTTTAAGAAACTCGTGATTATTTCATTTTGACACGTTTTGAGTTTCAATATCATGTCTTACATTATAATTTTGTTCTTCATTAACAGCTTGCTCTATATAATTATTTGGTCCTTCATTGACATTCAATGCCTCATTAACCTTTCTCCCATCAAAATTAACATTTCCCCCATCACGGACATCTGGTCGCTCACGGTCATTCGATCTCTTTTGTACACTTTGTCCCCCTACGTCACCGCGATTCACACTGGCCTCCCGTCATTCATTGACATTCTGTCCGGCATCCCTTCCTAAAATTATATTATGTCCTCCAGTGACATTATATCCTACCGTGATATTTTTTTCCTCCACTACAATTACATCCCATCGTGATCTTTTGTCTTCCACTGTCATTACATCCCATCGTGATATTTTGGCCTTCATTGACATTCTGTCCGGAATCCCTTCCTAAAATTATATTTTGTCCTCCACTGACGTTATATCCTACCGTGATATTTTCTCCAGTATCATTACATCCCATCGTGATATTTTTTCCTCCATTATCATTACATCCTATCGTGATCTTTTGTCCTCCACTGTCATTACATCCCATCGTGACATTTTGTCCTTTGACATTACATCTTAATGTAACATTTCGTCCTCTACCAACATTATGTCCTAAAATTATATTTTGTCCTATACTGGCATATTGTTCTACATTAATGCTATACTCTACTCTGTTTTCCCAAGTACAATCTATTTACCCTTCCCTTTGGGCTTCTAGCCCAAAAAAGGAACTAGTTCATTACAAACTCCCACAATGAGGTTTGTAACAACATCTTTGCCTGTGCAGGTAAGGTGGATCCCATCAGAAGCGTAAAGGTCATGGCGCCTAGAAAAGAGATACCAAGGATCAAGAAAGTGGTATCCCAATTGTGTCCACAACTGCGATATCCTATCATTGATCCCTATGGCTATACTATTCCAACACGAGCCTGCGTAGATCCTCGGGAGGATCCCACAGACTACGTGACGGCTCCCACGTTCCTTCATCTCCTGAAGGAGGACCCTGTAATTCCGAACAAGTTCCTCTGATCTCACCCTACCTACATCGTTACTTACCGTATGAACAACCGTAACCGTGTTCGTCCGTCCTTGCTCCCTGATGGGCTGGATACAATCGGCGATCCCACGGCCCGATTGACATACAAGCTTGCAACGTCGTTTAGTCTTCCGCTGCAGGATGTCGTCATAGCCTCACACCATGGAGTCCCCCACCACCAAGAACTCCTGATTTTCAGCCACTTCATCCTCCAGCAGATCAAAACGATTGGCTAGAGCCAACGGTTGCTCTACAGGGCACACGCATACCAAACGCGGGCTCGACAAACGGGACCTCGCGGAGCGCCACTCGCTCACGGCAGTGACAGAAGGGGAAGAAGTGGAACGCTTTTTGGGTTGTGGGGAGGGTTCACTCTTCTCACAGAGCGCACTCCTGAGAAGACGAATTTCCTCCTCACACATCCTGAGACAGTCCTCCAGGCTCACACAACCTTCACATGTCATTATATATATGTATATATGCAGACAGATCACTAAAGTAACACGTTGTCACGTGGGTCACGTGACGAGCTTGGAGGACTGTCGGCGCGGACGTTTCGTCCCCCGCTGACCACGTGATTCGGCCCGTGATGGAGCTTGGAGCTTGGTGCTGGTCAGCGAGCACACCTGACCCAGGCCGGACGAACGTGAGGTCATGCTTGGCTTCCAGTGCTGCCAACTGTCCCAAGTACGAGGTCACTACTACTGCTGTGCGCATGCGCAGATCGCCACCACCCACTCTCCCTCACCCTCCCGGATGTACAAGAGGGAAGGGCATGGAGATGGACGAGGACACTTCACGGCCGTCTGCCGTTGAGGGTGGACCCCCCCCCTCCCCTCCCAGTTCCACGGAGGGAGGGCACAAGGACGCAGGAGATCACGAGGAGATAGAGTCGTAGGACACACTTCACGGCCGTCTGCCGTTGAGGGTGGACCCCCCCCCCCACCTCCCCTCCCAGTTCCACGGAGGGAGGGCACCAGGACGCAGGAGATCACGAGGAGAGAAAGAGAGCCGTAGGAGACTTCACGGCCGCTCGCCGTTGAGGGCGGACCCCCCCCCCTCCCCTCCCAGTTCTACAGAGGGAGGGCACCGCCTGAAGGAGATCACGAGAAGGAGATCGTCGGAGCAGGAGACCAAGGAGGAGACGTGCGCCCGTCCAAGGAGGACATAGGGGACTCGTCGGGAAGGAGATCACGAGGAGACGTGCGCCCGTCCAAGGACACAAGGGGACTCGTCAGGAGAAATCGACGCTCGAGGAGAATTCATCCTCGCGCCCGCAGAGCCGAGGAGTGGTTTGTGTATCCATTTGTTCTTTATATATATATTGCATAATTGGTAGATAGTAGCGGTATATATCACACAGGTGATATTTCTATTATATGTGATTTGAGAGGTAGATAGGATAGTGCTCTGTGTTGATATCCAATAAAAACACGTGTTAGTGTTATCTTGGTGTTTCTTTTCTCTCACGCCCAATTCTCAATAATACCGAGTATATATGCCTAATTTGTACCCCCCCTGACACTGGCGCCCGAACAGGGACTCGGTTGAGAAAGAGAGATAGAAACACAAGGTGCTGGTCCCCACAGCTGTTGGATCCAACCCGTGCCAGTTTCTAGTTAGAGAGAGCTAGAGAGAGAGTTCAGTAGTCGAGCTAGTAGAGCAGTCAGTGTGCGAGTTATTGCAAGGTAGGGTGACCTGACCCACCGTTCGAGTCCCGCAGAGCCGAGAAAGGAATTCCGGCCGTGGATTAGGTTAGCGGAACCAGAAAAGTTCCAGATAGGAGTGTTTAGTTCCAGCCTAGTCAAGAGCTGTAGGAGTGCTTATTTTTTCAGCCATTCAGAGCTGTAGGAGTGTAGTTTCAGCTAGCGTGAGCTGAAGGAGTTTAGTTTCAGCTAGCGTGAGCCGTAGGCAGTCAGAGCTGTAGGAGTGCTTAGTTTTTCAGCCATTCAGAGCTGTAGGAGTGCTTAGTTTTTCAGCCATTCAGAGCTGTAGGAGTGTAGTTTGAGCTAGCGTGAGCTGTAGGCAGTCAGAGGTGTAGGAGTGTAGTTTCAGCTAGCGTGAGCTGTAGGCAGTTAGAGCTGTAGAGAGTGTTTAGTTTCAGCTAGCGTGAGCTGTAGGCAGTCTTATTTTCCAGACTTGGAAATTGTGTAGAACAAATACTGCTGTATCTTTTTGTCCCCAGATCCGGAGGAAGGAGACATCGTTTTTTTTTATCCCATACAGTACACCTGTACATACACACACGCACAGACATTCGACACTCGTATGTCATGCCGTTTTGGCCAGAGAAGCCACAGCTACTCCATCTTGCAAAGGAGTTTTCCCTCAAGGAAAAAGAAATATCCTGAGGTTTTTCGCTCATACCGCAAGATCGAGGTAGCAAGGCTAAATAGGCACACTTTCAACTCGCGACCCGCGTCGCGAGTTGTTTCCGTCATTGGAAGAATGTCACGTGGGTCACGTGACGAGCTTGGAGGACTGTCGGCGCGGACGTTTCGTCCCCCGCTGACCACGTGATTCGGCCCGTGATGGAGCTTGGAGCTTGGTGCTGGTCAGAGAGCACACCTGACCCAGGCCGGACGAACGTGAGGTCATGCTTGGCTTCCAGTGCTGCCAACTGTCCCAAGTACGAGGTCACTACTACTGCTGTGCGCATGCGCAGATCGCCACCACCCACTCTCCCTCACCCTCCCGGATGTACAAGAGGGAAGGGCATGGAGATGGACGAGGACACTTCACGGCCGTCTGCCGTTGAGGGTGGACCCTCCCCTCCCAGTTCCACGGAGGGAGGGCACAAGGACGCAGGAGATCACGAGGAGATAGAGTCGTAGGACACACTTCACGGCCGTCTGCCGTTGAGGGTGGACCCCCTCCCCCACCTCCCCTCCCAGTTCCACGGAGGGAGGGCACCAGGACGCAGGAGATCACGAGGAGAGAAAGAGAGCCGTAGGAGACTTCACGGCCGCTCGCCGTTGAGGGCGGACCCCCCCCCTCCCCTCCCAGTTCTACAGAGGGAGGGCACCGCCTGAAGGAGATCACGAGAAGGAGATCGTCGGAGCAGGAGACCAAGGAGGAGACGTGCGCCCGTCCAAGGAGGACATAGGGGACTCGTCGGGAAGGAGATCACGAGGAGACGTGCGCCCGTCCAAGGACACTAGGGGACTCGTCAGGAGAAATCGACGCTCGAGGAGAATTCATCCTCGCGCCCGCAGAGCCGAGGAGTGGTTTGTGTATCCATTTGTTCTTTATATATATATTGCATAATTGGTAGATAGTAGCGGTATATATCACACAGGTGATATTTCTATTATATGTGATTTGAGAGGTAGATAGGATAGTGCTCTGTGTTGATATCCAATAAAAACACGTGTTAGTGTTATCTTGGTGTTTCTTTTCTCTCACGCCCAATTCTCAATAATACCGAGTATATATGCCTAATTTGTACCCCCCTGACACACGTGCTCCACAAATTTTGCTGAAAACCACTAAGGAAATCGGAAGGTAACAGTAATTCCCAAGCGCTTTCGTATTATTCACATCTTCAGGGGAATAACACGAAAGTGCTCGGGAATTACTGTTTCCTTCCGATTTCCTTAGTGGTTACCAGCAATAAATGTATATATATATCCATATATACATACATACATATATATATATATATATATATATATATATATATACATATATCCATATATACATACATATATATATATATATATATATATACACACACACACACACACACACACACACACACACACACACACACACACACACACACACACACACACACACACACACACACACACACACACACACACACACACACACCACACACACACACACACACACACACACACACACACACACACACACACACACACACACACACACACACACACACACACACACACACACACACACACACACACACACACACACACACACACACACACACACACACACACACACACACACACACACACACACACACACGGAGTGCTGAAAGTTTTCGTTTGTCGGGGCATCTTGGGAATGCATGGAGGAATGGTAGAGGACGGAATACATACAGAAATAAATGAGAGGGTCGCATCATCAACATCTATGTACTTTGTGCACGACAATCACCGAAAGATATAGATGTTGATATGCCCTTCTCCAGTTTCTTGTCTAGTTTCTGTATATATGCTGTTCTACTTACAAAGGATTACAAAGGCGGAGCATGCCGACAGGAGACCTTTTGATCCATATCTAGGTCGGATGCGAAAAAAAAAATCATATTAATAAAAAAATAATAAATAAAAACTATGATAATGTAAATAACAAATAAAATACATAAATAAATTCATAGGTATAGTTAAATAATAAACAAACAGGTAAATAGCAAACAATAATAAATTGACATATAACTAATAATAAATTAAGATCAGACAGACAAATGATAACAAAACAAAAACAAATAATATAAGATAAATTATAATCATTACAGCATCTTACTTAGGTATTTATCTAAATGATTCTTAAAGCTTCGAACTGAACTACATTGCACTACCTGTGCAGGAAGTTTATTCCATTCATTAACTACACGGTTGGCAAAGTTGTTTCTACCTACTTCCAAATTGAATCTATTTCCGGACAGTTTGAGACCATTGTTTCTTGTCTGATTCTCATTCAATGTAAAAATTTTGTCACTTTTGATGTTGTCAATTCCCTTTAGAATTTTAAAGACCTGTATCAAGTCACCTCTGAGTCTACGCTTTTTTAGGGAAAACAGATTCATAATGTTTTAGTCGATTTTCGTATGATTTATTTTTGATATTTGGAATCAGTTTTGTGGCTCGCCGTTGTACTTTTTCCAGTCTGTCAATGTCTTTAATGAGATTCGGTGACCATACGGAAACAGCATATTCCAAATGTGGACGAAATAACGATTTATATAGCTTGTTAATGAGTGATGGACTTTTGAAATCAAAAGATCGCGCAATCAGTCCTAGAATCTTATTTGCTTTCTCAGAGGCTGAAATACACTGCTTGGATGATTTGAGGTCGTTATTGATAATTACGCCGAGATCTTTTTCACTATCCACTTTTGTTAACGAATTTCCAAATAACTTGTAATCGTACTTACTGTTATTTTTACCTATGTGCATTACCTTGCATTTACTTGTGTTAAATTTCATTAGCCACTTTTCAGACCATTGCTGTAATTGATCTAAATCTTCTTGAATATCTAATTGGTTTGAGTGATCATTTGCCACTCCGCACAGTTTTGTATCATCAGCAAATTTGGAAACAGTAGATTTTAGTCCATGGTCTATATCATTTATATATACTATGAATAGAAGTGGCCCAAGAACGGAACCCTGAGGAACTCCACTTGCAACACTTTTCCATCCAGAAGTTTTTCCATTTAAAACAACTCTCTGTTTTCGATCCTTCAGCCAATTACTAGTCCAACCTAATAGGCTACCACTTATTCCATGTGCTCTGAAAACGCCTTGATGATGGACGGAAGCGATTGGTGTCCCGATCTTTTGGTTTCCTTGTGGTTTCTGAAAAGAAGAAAAAAATACGTACGTGTGTGTGTGTGTGTGTGTGTGTGTGTGTGTGTGTGTGTGTGTGTGTGTTTGTATTTACCTAGTTGTATTTTACGGGAAGGGGAGCTATGCTCGTGGTGTCCCGTCTTCATATCTCATTTTATCTAAACTATTTTTAAATTCATGTATTGTTTTTGCACACACCACTTTCTCATCTAGCTTGTTCCAACTATCTATTACTCTGTGAGGAAAGCTGTTCTTTTTCACATCTCTTCTATAGCTGTCTTTCTTGATTTTCTTTCCGTGCCCTCTTGTATTTCTATCATCCCATTATATCAGATTCTCTCTTTCAATAATTTCTATGCCTTTCATGATTCTGTAAATAGCTATCAAATCTTCTCTCTCTTCTTTGCTCTAGTGTCTGTAGTTCAAGTTTTGCTAGTCTCTTCATATTATAGTTTTGAGAGTGTTGGTACCAATTTTGTAATTGCTCTTTGTATTCTTTCAATTTTTTTTATACATTTTTTGTACTTGGTGACCACATCGTTGCAGCATATTCCAATCTTGGTCTTATCAGAGTGATTAGAATTTTCTTCACCATTTCTTCATCCAGGTATGTAAATGCCACTTTAATTGTTCTTATTAAATTATAAGTTTCTCCAAAAATCTTATTTATATGTTTCTCAGGTGACATATTATTCATAACAATGACTCCCAGGTCCTTCTCATTTTCTACTTTTTTTTATTCCTTCTTCTCCCAATTTATATGATCCTGTTATTCTGTTTTTGCTTTTTCCAAATTCCATTATACTACATTTTTTAGTGTTGAACTCCATCTCCCACTTCCTACTCCATTCCCATACTTTATTTAGATCACTCTGCAGTGACTCATAATCTTCTTCCGTGTTCACTTTTTTTTAATAGTTTTGCATCATCTGCAAAGAAGCTCATATAACTTTCAATTTCTTCATCCATATCATTAATATATATATAGCAAACATTATTGGGGCAAGAACTGTTCCTTGTGGAACACCGCTTATTACGTCATCCCATCTTGAGTGTTTGTCTCTTATCACTACTCTCATTTTTCTTTCTTGCAAAAAGTCTTCCATCCATTTAAGCAGTTTGCCCTCTATTCCTCCTTCAGTTTCTAATTTCTTAAGCAACTTCTTATGTGGTACTTTGTCAAAGGCTTTTTTTAGGTCTAGAAATGCACAATCAACCCACCCATCTCTTTCTTGTATTATATCTATTAGCCTTGAATAGAAACATATTAAATTGGTGACGCATGATCGTCCTTGTCTGAATCCAAATTGCCTTGGATTTAACACGCTGTTTTTCTCTAAATATTTTGCCCATTTTCTTT
>NW_027467715.1:1700852-1708352 GCF_046742065.1 Oratosquilla oratoria
AGCGTCTCAAAAGATGCTAGAAGAGTTAATCTTTGAAGTCGTCTAGGACTGTTTGGAGGCTCCAAACCAAAAAAGCCCATTGATGAAAATACGGCAGATTTTGAAAAAAGCCCATGGAGTTTTAATGGAGAAATATAAGAACGCCGTAAAATCAATTAAGAAGATTGAAAAATTGAAATTTCAAAATCTAATACCAAAGCCTATAATGCCCGAAAAAATAAAAGCTTTGAAGAAACGCCTCCGGTTCTGTGGGAGAACCGGACTGAATTGATCCCAATGAAGAATGATTGACCCGGTTGTCCGTTTCCTATGAGGACAAAGGTGTTTAAACAGCCACACCATCCAAACAATAGTACACCAAACACATGCTAAAAAGATATAAATCAGATATTCACTTTGAAATTGAAATATCTAATCCTCATAACAATAGTACAAGAACCAACCTCTACCAACAATGACAGACTACAAAACGACAATAGTTCCAGAAGCAATAGCAGAAAAAAAGAAGAAATATTTATCAATCTGCCAACCATCAACAACCTCATACAATTACCAAACCTACAGTCGACCTTGAGCAGGAACGACAATACGACGTCACATTCTTTTAAGTCTTCAGGTCAGAGAGACCTACAAAGGGCAGAAAAGTCCATAAAAGGACCTTTATCTCTGAAAGTGACCTCCCTTCAGCTCATTCTTCAGGTCACAGAGACGTCGAAAGGGCAAAAAACGCCGTCGTAATACGGACTTTTATCTCTGATTTTGACCTTTTCCAGCCCATTTTAAACTTGCCCAGAGGCTAGAAAACGGCCATGTGCTTAGCCTGACGTACTTACAGCCCAATTTCTACGAGCCCAGAGAGGCTTGGAAAGCATTTTGCACTTTGAGACTGACTATTTTTTCAGTCCATTTTCATTATGCCCAGAAGCTAGGAAACTGCCATATGCTTAGCCTGACCTTCTCATAGCCCATTTCCATCATGCCCTGAGGGGCTAGGAAATCGCCATGTGCACTCAAAGAGCACAAATTCTGAAAAAGGGCTTAATTCAGACGCAGCCCCTTCAGACAACTCGCATGTAGTTTTAGCCCTTTCGACGCGGAACCAGTTTCCCTCAGCTGAATAAAATCGACAGGCGGCATAAGCTAGAGGGACCGAGAACCACAATCGCCAAAACCCATCGGCGGAAAGGTCGAGGAGGAGGAATTGGCTCCGACAGCAGAACCAACAACAAGGAGTTGCGAATCAAGACCGCAACAGGACGGGTTCCATGGCCAAAGATTGAACTCACAAAACTTAAGACTTAGAAACCACGTAGTAGTGAGCGCTGAAGGAACGGGTTGTTTTAAGTGAAAATGAGATACCTTACTGGGTGGGGGACTACATACATACATACATACATACATACATACATACATACATACATACATACATACATACATACATACATACATACATACATACATACATACATACATACTCGGTCTTCTTCAGTAAGCTTACTGAAGAAGATACATACATACATACATACATACACACATACATACATACCTACATCCATACATACATATAATAGTACATACAAACATATATACATACATACATACATACATACATACATACATACATACATACATACATACATACATACATACATACGTACATTAAATACATACATACATACATACATACATACATACATACATACATACAAACATACATACATACATACATATATACACAAATACATACATACATACATATAATAGCTCATACATACATACATACATACATACATACATATATACATACATACACACATACATACATACATACATACATATAATAGCACATACCTACATACATATGTACATACATACATACATACATACATACATACATACATACATACATACATACATACATACATACATACATACATACATACATACATACATACGTACGTACATATACATACATGCATACATACATACACACACACACATATATACATACATATATACATGCATACATACATACATACATACACATATGCAGACATATATACATACATACATACAGTACGTACACACATACATATTTATATACATATGTATACATATACATCACCTATGTGAGTGGTGATGATTTATATTTCCACTCTGGATTTATTCATTTATTCATTTATTTATTTATTCATTTACAGAGAGAGAGAGAGAAAGAGAGAGAGAGAGAGAGAGAGAGAGAGAGAGAGAGAGAGAGAGAGAGAGAGAGAGAGAGAGTGTAAGAGGCCGGTAGTGTACGAATGGAAATGAGCTAGGGTATTAGAATAATTCAGACTCGACGCCTGCTCGAGGGCGATGTTATGTCTATGTGAGGGCGACGTTTTGTCTATGTAAACACACCGACGGTGGTGACTGTTTTATAATCGATTATGTAATCATAACTTTGTAAGCGCAGGTTAGCTTCGTTTGACTAATGCTGAGATAAACAATATCGCTAGTGGCATTGTAATGGCTTTCCGGTTTGGTGCAAGGTGGAGAAGGAGGAAAAAACTATTGGTGCATGAATTCAAAGTCACGCCCATAAGGAGTGACATTTATTTGAAAAGTAACTGGAGATTGGTTTAGAAAAATTAGTGACGTCAGACGAAGGTAGCTTAGCGTAGGATACGGGATCTCGTCAGAAGATATAGAGAAGATATAGAGGGGGTGTCGAGAGAGGATCAGGAGACGATGTAGAGACGAGAGAAAGAGATCCCGAGTGTAAGCAGAAGGTGAAATTACAGTGAAAGAAGAAAGAAAATTCACCACCCTTTTATTAACCCAAAGGACGAGAGAACTAGGCACGGGGCCTAGAAAATAGTGAGACTACAGGAAAAAGGCAAGGGGCCTTGAGATGAGTGATATTACAAGTCAAATTTAAGTGACAGTGGTGACAAGGGGAGGTGAAAGTGGTGCTCAGCGGTGCGACGAACGGTGCGACGAACGAACTGGGTGTTAAACACCTCCGAAGAGAAGTGGCGCATGAAGTCTACGGGAACAAGACAACCAAAATCAAGAGTGTATTACGACTACGAGAGAAATCTACAACTTCAAGTAACTGCTACGTTGGGAACAAGCATTCTTCAAGATTCTTCAAGGAGATCATCATCTACAAGGCGGTCTTCAAGGCAGAGTGTGTGATGGAGGAGGAACAAGTCGTTGAGGAATGACAAGACCGTAGAAGGACGTCAAACCAGACATTGACATCACGAAGCGACATCGCAAGCAGCCAGGCTAAAGCAAGGTATTAGTAATAAGTATGATTACCCCTCAGAATTCTAACGTGTTGAGACACGAAATTCACACATCAAATACAAATATTCCAAAATTCACAGGAGAGTCTAACACATATGGTGTAAACAAGTTCTTGAACCTCATTGACACTCTTATAGTTAGTAAAAACATTACCAATGAGGATCGTAAGATTGAGATTCTCAAGGAGAATATAGATCCAGAGCATGGAAGGGCGAGGTTTGTCATTAACTTCCAGCAAATGGAATCAATTAATCAATATGATAATTACAAGAAAGCCTTTCTTAAACATTTCATGTCCAAATGTGATCAGGATCCTATTAGATCATTGGTAAAAATGATTAAGGAAGTTAGGACAAGTGAAATTGACACAGAGTACTTAGCTAGATTAGATAGGTGGTCAAAAGACATGAATTCTATCTTGAAAGATTCAGACTGGATAGAAAGATCTAGTGAGAAGATGAAAATCTCACAAGTAATCAAATTGATTACATTTAGCTTATTGGCAAAGAATTCTGATGACTTAACAGCAGAAAGGCTGTACAAAGATTTAAAATCAAATATCTGTTTAGGAGAAGTAGATTATCTTCTTCAAGGATACAGTGAGACCAGAACAATAAACCCATATGTAATGCCTATAAATCAACAAAGCCAATATGGGAACTCTAGAGAGTTTAAGAAAACAGAAGTAGGACATAGGTGGCATGCTAGAAGTCCATCTAGGGATAGGGATACCAGAATCCTATGTTTTAATTGTAATGCATGGGGACACAAGGCACAAGAATGTTTTTATGGGATTATTTGCAGAAATTGCAAATACGAAGGTCACAATGAGTATCAATGTAGGAGCCCTCCATTCTGTATTTACAATAATAAAATCGGACACAGAACTCATGAATGCCGAAATTTTCGGGTACCCCCAGGGCTAAGAGGAAAAACCCCAGACATAGAATAAACCAATTCAGACCTCCCCATATATATACCGATAGGCGGTATTGTGTTAAATATGGGAATGCAAGGGAGATGAAAGAAACTGACAAACTGATAATTACTGTTGGTAAAACTTCTGTAGGACCTCTCATTGCAGGTAAAGTGTTCAATAAGCCTATTCAAATTTTTATTGATACAGGGTCTGTAGTTAATGTAATTACTAGTAAAGTTTTAAACCAGTTGAACCCAGGAGTGAAAATGTTGGAACCAATCCGTTACACATTGCAAGGTGTAACTGGAAATGGAAATCAGTTAAAAACATTAGGTAAGATTGAGCTAGAAGTTGCCTTATATACAAATGAACAATTGTACATCCCAGTGATAGTGGTAGAAGAGTCTGTTTTTCCAGGAGATTTATTGATAGGATTTGCAACTATGAGAAAAGAAAACATGGTAATTTGTCCTGCTGACTTAGGAATTTTAGTGAAGTCACAGTTAATCCCATTCTTAAATCAACCAGACTTAAGACCAGTGACAGGAATCAATGAATCCTTAGATAACATTTCTATCCTAGATAGCGAGGCCGAGCGGTCCAACCCTACAGAAAGTAAAACAATTTGTGAACCCAACTCAGAAGCACAGGCCCCCCCAGAGATTACTAAATTATCAACCACAGATGCCTTGAGAATTGCAGATTGCGGATTGACAAGGTCGACATTGTTACATCCCATGTCAATTAATAAGGTTGAAGTGTGTTTGAAAGGAATCAATGTAGACTCTGAAGTAATTACAGTCCCAGAATCAGTTAAACTTAAAGGATTGAAGTGGGACTCAGGGATTTATAAGACAAATAAGAAACAGAGTAGAAGTATTAGTAATTAATACTATGAATAAAGAGATAGTTTTAAAGAAAGGTACACAAATAGGATGTATTCAGGTGTGTACTAAACCTATTAAGATTTTAAATGAGAATAGTGAGGAGATAGAATTACCAACTTCATCAATTTGTTCAGTACAAGAAGGCATAGACTTAAGAAATAGATATAAAGAATTATTACAATCAACTAATTGCCCTGAGTTGGATGAAGCTTTATTTGCTTTGCTTATGAAACATAAAAAAGCAATTGCTTTGCCGGGGGACGCCTTAGGCAAAACAACTGTTTTAAAACATCACATTAAGTTAAAACCAGGAACACAACCTATCTACATACCAGCCTACAGAGTTCCTCACTCTAAATTAGCTGTAGTAGATAAACTCATCACTGAAATGTTATCACAGGATATTATTGAACATAGTAAAAGTGAGTGGAATTTTCCGTTGATCTTAGTACCAAAGTCTGATGGGACTATGCGACCAGTTATTGATTACAGGGAACTGAATAAGCACACCATTCGTGACAGGTTACCATTACCCATTATCGGTGACATTTTGAGAAGTTTGGGAACTGAGAATAGATATTTTAGTACTATAGATATCAAATCAGCTTTTTGGCAAATAGAATTGCATGAAGATTCAAGAGAGTTCACAGCATTTTCTACTACAACAGGACATTATGAGTTCAAGAGAATGCCATTTGGGTTATGTAATAGTCCATTAACTTACATGAGATTAATGAATACTATTCTAGATGGATTGTTAGGAAACACTGCCAGTGTATTTCTAGATGACATTTTAATAGTTTCTCAGACTGCAGTGGAGCACTTTAAGAAATTAGATTTGATATTCTCAAGGACTAGGAGAAGCTGGGTTAAAAGTAAAACTTGAAAAATGTAAGTTCTTGCAAGACAGTGTCATTTACTTAGGACATAAGATAGACAGACACGGGCTGAGTACAGTAAATTCAAAGGTGGACGCTGTCAAGAATTTTCCAGTTCCGACCAATGTAGACAAGGTTAGGAGCTTTTTGGGATTAACAGGATATTATAGAAAATTCATTCAAAGTTATGCTGACATTGCTAATCCACTAAGTTCTTTGTTGAGAAAGGACTCAAAGTTCATATGGGGACCTGCGCAACAGCAAGCTTTTGACAAGTTGAAAGATAAACTCACAAGTTCACCTATTTTAATTTTTCCCCGACTATGAAAAAGAATTTATTCTTTGTACTGATGCGTCTGACATAGGGTTAGGAGGCATACTAATGCAAGAGAGAAATGGAACTTTGAAAACCCATAGCTTACACATCCAGACTTTGTAATAGTGCGGAGAGAAACTATTCTATAACTGAAAGAGAAACTTTAGCAGTAATTTATTCTTTGGAAAGTTTTAGGGATATGATTCTACGGTATCCCATCAGAGTTTGGACTGATCACACAGCTATTCAGAACTTATTTAAGCATAAGAATCTTAGAGGCAGACTTGCTAGATGGTTTGCGATACTTCAGTGCTATGATGTTCAATTTAATTATATTCCGGGTAGAAGGAATGTAGCAGATCCACTTTCTAGAAACATTAGTCAACCAATGACTGGGACTGGGTTGATTAATTTTGTTTGTAGTATAGAAGAATTAGTAACTTTAGATGAAGAAATGCTAATAAGAGAACAGAGAGATGATGAGACATGTGATTCAATAATCAAGCATTTGATGAACCCAAGAGGAGATCCTCCAAAGCTACCAAAGGGGTATAAGATAGAGGAATTTCATTTGATTAATGGAATTTTGTATAGGAAAACATTTGTAAATGGGAAAGATATTTCTAGAGGTCAAGTAAATCAGTTGGTTATACCACAAACTCTGGTAAATGAGATATTGAAGTTACTTCATGATAGTGATTGTAGTTCACATCCTGGAAAGGATAAAACTTATAGACAGGCACAACTTAAGTACTTTTGGCTAGGTATGAAGAAAACTATATATGATTATATAGAAAAATGTGTAAAATGTGTAAAGGTGAAGGGAAATACACCAAAACCTGCTCCTATACTCACCTATCCCATTCCACAGAAACCTTGGGAAAGAGTTCACATGGATACTTTGGAATTACCATTAACCGAGAACGGCTTTAAATACCTATTTGTTGCTATTGATTATTTTTCAAGATTCTGTATATTACAACCCATAATCAATAAGAAAGCTGAAACTATTGCTTCCGTAATCTATGATCAGATAATCTGTAATTTTACTACACCTAACATCCTAGTTTCAGATAATGGGACTGAATTTAATAACAAAATCTTGGAAAATCTATGTAATGTGTTCCACATCAAGAAAGTCAATATACTCGTTAACCATCCCCAAAGTAATGGAGTAGTAGAAAGGTTAAACAAAAAGATAATTAT